>NW_012116601.1:0-357 GCF_000951035.1 Colobus angolensis palliatus
CAAGACTAATAAAGAAGAAAAGAGAGAGGAATCAAATAGATGCAATAAAAAATGATAAAGGGGATATCACCACCAACCCCACAGAAATACAAATAACTTCTTAACTATTTTTGGAGTAGAAGAGTTTTGGAAATTTCAATAATAAGGTTCTGAAGTGTAATTTTAAAATTCATTCATTTTAACCAGCACTAGTTAGTTAAAATAATTTTTTACTAGGAACATTTTAAACTCCTAAAGGAGGTGAAGCCATTATGTGCAAATAAAGATATAAATAATACACCAAATATATTACTTAATGATACCTTATGACTTCAAATTGCATAAAATCAGGTGACTTGTATACTCAGGCTTTCCCCT
>NW_012116601.1:5877-6887 GCF_000951035.1 Colobus angolensis palliatus
GCTTCTCAAATTCTGTCAAAAAAATTAAGAGTGAACTCTCAGTTTTATTATATGAGGTCAAAATCACGCTGACACCAAAGTCACACATGAACACTACAAAATAATTATAGGTCAATATTCTTCATGAACATAGAGGCAAAAATGCTCAACAAAATACTTGCAAGGTGAGCACAACACATTAAAAGAATCATTCACCATAATGAAAAGGGGATGTATATCTGGGATGTAAAGCTAGTATACACACACCAATCAGTTACTGCTCCACACCAAATTAAAAGAATGAAAAACAAAAATTGTATACTCATCTCAATAGATACAGAAAAGCATTTAACAAAAATCAACATCCTTTCATGATAAAAAGTCTCAACAAATTAGACAGAAAAGAAATTACCCCAAGACAATAAAGGCTATATATCACAAGCTCACATTTAACATTATACTCAAGAGTGAAAAGTTGAAACACTTTTCTTTATGATCAGAAAAAAACAAGGAGGTTCACTGTCACCTCTTCTGTTCAACATAGTGCTGGAAATCCTGGATAGAGCTATTAGGCATGGAAATTGGATAAGAAGACAGTTGTCTCTGTTTGCAGATGACATAATCTCATTGTATACACGTAGAAAACCCAAGGACTTCACCAAACCTTGCTAAAACTAATAACCAATTCAGTAACACTGCAGGATACAAAATCTTCAGACAGAACCAATTACATTTCTATACACTAACAGCAAACTATTGAAATAAGAAATTGAAAAAAAATTCCAATTTACAATAGCATCAAAAATAATAAAATACTCAAGACTAAATCAAAGCAAGGAGATGAGAGTTCTGTACTCTGAAAACTATAAAATATTGATGAAAGAAATTGAAGAAAATGCAGATAAATGAAAATATGTCCTGTCTGCAAGAGTCAAAAGAATCAATATTATAAAATTGTCTTCAATACCTAAAACTCTAGATTCCATGCAATATTTTTTTTTGTTTGAGATGTAGCCTCACTCTGTCACCCA
>NW_012116601.1:13036-14245 GCF_000951035.1 Colobus angolensis palliatus
ATGCAAAAATCCTCAATAAAATACTGGCAAACCAAATCCAGCAGCACATCAAAAAGCTTATTCACCATGATCAAGTGGGTTTCATCCCTGGGATGGAAGGCTGGTTCAACATACGCAAATCAATAAATATAATCCAGCATATAAACAGAACCAGAGACAAAAACCACATGATTATGTCAATAGATGCAGAAAAGGTCTTTGACAAATTTCAACAGCCCTTCATGCTAAAAACTCTCAATAAACTAGATATTGAAGGAACGTATCTCAAAATAATAAGAGCTATTTATGACAAACCCACAGCCAATATCATACTGAATGGGCAAAAACTGGAAGCATTCCCTTTGAAAACTGGCACAAGACAAGGATGCCCTCTCTCACCACTCCTATTCAACATAGTGTTGGAAGTTCTGGCCTGGGCAATCAGGTAGGAGAAAGACATAAAGGGTATTCAATTAGGAAAAGAGGGATTCAAATTGTCTGTTTGAAGATAACATGATGGTATATTTAGAAAACCCCATCGTCTCAGCCCAAAATTTCCTTAAGCTGATAAGCAACTTCAGCAAAGTCGCAGGATACAAAGTCAGTGTGCAAAAACACAAGCATTTTTATATACCAATAACAGACAAACAGATAGTCAAATCATGAGTGAACTCCTATTCACAATTGCTTCAAATAGAATAAAATACCTAGGAATCCAACTTACAAGGGATGTGAAGGACCTCTTCAAGGAGAACTACAAACCACTGCTCAATGAAATAAAAGAGGATATAAACAAATGGAAGAACATTCCATGTTCATGGATAGGAAGAATTAATATCATGCTACCCAAGGTAATTTACAGATTCAATGCCATCCCCATTAACCTACCAATGACTTTCTTCACAGAATTGGAAAAAACTACTTTAAAGTTCAAATAGAACCAAAAAAGAGCCCATATTGCCAAGACAATCCTAAGCCAAAAGAACAAAGCTGGAGGCATCACGCTACCTGACTTCAAACTATACTACAAGGCTACAGTAATGCCATCCCCATTAAGCTACCAATGACTTTCTTCACAGAATTGGAAAAAAAACTACTTCAAACTTCATATGGAACCAAAAAAAGAGCCCGTATGGCCCAGACAATCCTAAGCCAAAAGAACAAAGCTGGAGGCATCACACTACCTGACTTCAAACTATACTACAAAGCTACAGTAACCAAAACAGCATG
>NW_012116602.1:0-1152 GCF_000951035.1 Colobus angolensis palliatus
GGGATGTGGAGGTTGCAGTGAGCTAAGATCGTGCCATTGCGCTCCAGCCTGGGTGACAGAGCAAGACTCCATCTCAAAAATAAATATATAATAAAAATAAAAATAAAATAAATACAAATAGAAGGGAAAAATTAGTCTATTAGTGTCCTTTTAGGATTCAATTAAACATCTGTTTCCCCTACCCTCATTTATCTTAGAGATCATCTAATTCACTCTATTACAAACCAGAGCTGTTAAGTGACTTACCTGGGGTCATACATTTGTGGAAGAACCCTCTGTACAGGGTTTTTTTTTTTTTTTTTTTTTCAGTTATAAAGTGCTGCCTCCTACCGAGGTTTGTGTCTGGACCCCCAGGAGAAAATAAGAAAGGACATAGCAGGAATCTCACCTAACCTATGTCTCAGCTCAGAGGGGAAAAACTTCACAGATGGGATCAGTCTGGCCTAAGCACACCATGGAACAGATGTTTCAAGGGGGCAGGACTTGGATAACCAGGTTTCAGAAGAAAGACTTAGTCTAAGTCTCTGTGCATTCTGGAGAGGCCTTGCTCACCAGAAAGCCCAATGTTGATGTTCAGCTGCTGCCCACCTTAGTGCACAATGAACCTTATTCTGCTGGAAGAGTTGTTCCATCAAAGAAATGGGGTCTTTCTCAGAAGTCTCATGCAAATATTCATTCATTCAGACAAAAGCAGATGAGTAGATACTGGGTGACTTTGAGCCACTATTCAACTGACTCTGGGCCTCCATTATCAAATAAAATGGTTGGATAAGAACTAGGCAACTTCCATGACAGCTCATAGCTCTAAAATCCCATGATTCCAGAATAAGTAAATGGAAATAACAGAAGAAATTCATCAGACAATAAACACAAAACAGACATTAAGTCCTCAGGCTACATGCAATTTTTAAAATTCAGGCATCTTTTTTAAAAAACCCAAATAATTAAAAGCTTAACAATTTTAAGAAAATGATCTTACAACCACTGCATGAAACACTATCAACAATAAATTGTTTTTTAAATTATGAAAATAAAACTTGCTGGGCATGGTGGCTCACGCCTGTAATCCCAGCACTTTGGGAGGCTGAGGTGAGCAGATCATGAGGTCAAGAGTTCAAGACCAGCCTGGCCAACATGGTGAAATCCCATCTC
>NW_012116602.1:9429-10842 GCF_000951035.1 Colobus angolensis palliatus
AAAAAAAAAAAAAAAAAAATTGTGAACATTTTATATCCTCCCTGTTGGAGACTCACAACATATGTTAACATATTAAAGACACTTAAATTTATGCTTAATTGATTTTCAACAAAGGTGCCGTGGTAATTCAATAGAGAAAGGATAGTCTTTTCAACAAATGGTGCCAGGACAATTCAATAGCCACATGCAAAAAGATATATTTAAACCTTTGCCTCCCACGTCAAACTCAAAATTTAACTCCAAATGAATCATAGATCTAAATGTAAGAGCCAAAATTGTAAAACTCTTAAAAGAAAACATAAGCATAATAAATCTTTGCGACCTTTGTAGATATAACTAAAGCACAAGCACTAAAAAAATTGATAAACTGGACTTTGTCAAAACTAAAAACTTTTGTGCTTCAGAAGACATCATTAAGAAAGTGAAGAGAAAAACCACAGACGGAGAAAATATGTGCAAATCGTATCTGATTAAGGCCTTGTATCTAGAATATAGAAGGAACTCTTGCAACTTAATAATAAGAAAATTACCCAATTTAAAATGGGCAAAAATTTGAATAAACATTTGGGCAAAGAAGCTATATGAGTGGTCAATAAACACATGAAAAGATGCTCATTATTGGTCAGCAAGGAATGCAAATAGAAACCACAATGAGATACCACTACATACCCACTAGGATGGTTAGAATCAACAGACAATGACAAATGGTGGTAAGGATGTGGAGAAACTGAGACTCTCATCCACTGTTAGTAGAAATGTAAATGGTGCAACCACTTTGGAAAACAGTGTGGAAATTTCTTCAGAAGTTTGACATAAGTTCACCAATTCCATTCCAAAGTATATACCTAAGAAAAATATAAAAACACTAAAACTTGTACTCAAATGTTATTCACAGTATCACAAAGTGAAAACAACCCAAATGTCCATAAACTGATAAATGGAAAAGCTAAATGTGGTATACTTATAAGGAATACTATTTGGCAATAAAAAGCAATGAAGTATTGATAACATGCTACAAAATGGATGACCCTCAAAAACATTATGCTAAGCAGGGTGCGGTGGTTCACGCCTGTAATCCCAGCACTTTGGGAGGCCAAGGCAGGCGGATCCCGACCTGAGGTCAGGAGGTCGAGACCAGCCTGACCAACATGGAGAAAGCCGTGTCTACTAAAAATACAAAATTAGCCGGGTGTGGTGGCACATGTCTGTAATCCCAGCAGAGGCAGGAGAATCACTTGAACCTGGGAGGCGGAGGTTGCGGTGAGCAGAGATTGCGCCATTGCACTCCAGCCTGGACAACAAGAGTGAAACTCCATCTCAAAAAATAAAACAAAACAAAACAAAATCATTATGCTAAGTGGCGGGGCAAAGTGGCTCACGCCTGTAATCCCAGCACTTTGGGAGGCCAAGGCG
>NW_012116602.1:15537-16092 GCF_000951035.1 Colobus angolensis palliatus
AAAAAACTGTACATGATAAATACAATAATGTAGATAAATATTGACATATATATGAAAAGAATACTGCGTCTCATCCTGAGTGAAACATCGATGCTCCTTTATGCTGGCTCTTTCAAATTCTGGTAATAAAAAAGGGGGGAAATCATTTATATTGTAGGAACGGGGTACTTCCACAGCCATATTTCTAACGTAGTCACCAACTTCAAGGCAATTGGAAATAAACGACCTTGCACTTGGAATATTCTGGTTGCATCTTGAGTTCAAATTCTGATGTATCTCAGTAAGTCGTGCCTGACTTAGTGACGCTTTAATGTCTCACAAAAGAGAATCACTCACTAAAAACGATAAATTAGTATGTAATAGGAAATATTATAAACATGATAACTCTAAATACCTGACAGATTTCCATAAGACAATTGGGTATTGGTTTCCAAACAATTATTTACCAATACGTATGTATTGAATGAATAGTTATTTGCCATAGTTCTCAAAATGCATTGGCTCTTGAATACAAAGTGTTTCTTTCTTCCTTTGTTTTTTTTGAGATGGAGTCTC
>NW_012116603.1:0-1149 GCF_000951035.1 Colobus angolensis palliatus
AGGCCGTGGCGGGCGGATCATGAGATCAGGAGATGGAGACCATCCTGGCTAACACGGTGAAACCCCGTCTCTACTAAAAATACAAAAAAATTAGCCGGGCATGGTGGCGGGCACCTGTAGTCCCAGCTACTCAGGAGGCTGAGGCAGGAGAATGGCGTGAACCCAGGAGGTGGAGCTTGCAGTGAGCCGAGATGGCGCCACTGCACTCCAGTCTGGGCGACAGAGCAAGACTCCGTCTCAAAAAAATAGAAAAAGAAAAAGGAAGGGGGTATATATTTTTAAAGCTCCTATTACATATGGCCAAATTACAGTTTTAACTGTTTTGATTCTTACTAGCATTATATGAGCTTGTCTGTGTTGATGGGTCTTTAAGAAAATAATTAATGTAAAAATTTTCCAGATGGTAATTAATTTATCATTTTTAACATTGTAGAATCCTGGCGGGACCTTTTGCTACTATGAATTTAGGAGATCTTGGAGCAGAAGTTATAAAAGTGGAGAGACCAGGTAAAGCTATTATTACTCCCTTTAAAAAATAGAAATAAGCTAATAAATATATTTAAATAATTCTCTAAATACTCATGTTTAGTGTACCTGTAAGTGGGATAAGGAGAGAATTAAAATGAAATGATTGTCTTTTTCTTCTCCATTTCTTGTTTTCCTGTGAACTAACACTAATGGTATCTTTTTAGTCCTTATGTGTGCTAAGTGCTAAGGCTCAAGCCAGTTTCTTCTTTGCACCTGAAGGCTTTTGTTAGAAGCTGAGGCTGGCCATAGTGATTGACGCCTGTAATCACAGCACTTTGGGAAGCCGAGGAGGGCAGATCACTTGAGGTCAGGACTTCAAGACCAGCCTGGCCAACATGGTGAAACTTCGTTTCTACTAAAAATACAAAAAAAAAGTAGCCAAGCATGGACCTGTAATCCGAGCTACTTGGGA
The DNA here is from genome assembly GCF_000951035.1 of Colobus angolensis palliatus. NCBI lineage: Eukaryota > Metazoa > Chordata > Mammalia > Primates > Cercopithecidae > Colobus > Colobus angolensis. The sequence continues at coordinate 941 of NW_012116603.1, forward strand.
GGCTGAGGCAGGAGAATCACTTGAAGCCAGGAGTGGAGGTTGCTGTGAGCCAAGGTCATGCCACTGCACTCCAGCCTGGGCAACAGGGTGAGACCCTGCCTCAGAAAAAGAATAAAGAAAATAAGAAAAGAAAAATTCCTGTAATATCATCATTCTATGAGACAATTAGTGTAGTGTTTATGCCTTTTCCCAGTGTGTATTTATATATA
>NW_012116603.1:1924-2478 GCF_000951035.1 Colobus angolensis palliatus
CTTCAAAAAAAACAAAGAAGCTGAGATGCAGTGTATAACAACGATGATAACGATACCTACAGTGCCGGGCAAAGTTCTCAATGCTTTGCCTGTGCTTATTTAATCTTTAGAACAACCCTATGGGCTGATGTTATTATTCATAGTTTATAAAGGAGAAAATGGAGGCACAGAGATGTAAAGCAACTTATTTAGGGGCACACAGGTAATAAGGAATATCCAGACCTTCAGCTGTGATTCTGGCCTTCCTTAGTCCCAGCCTAGCTTTAGCGTTGAGACTGAGATTACAATGGGCCTGGCCACCCTTCCTCACCGTGGAATAAAGGGCAGGCCAGGAGAAAGGAGGATAAAAGTGAAGAAATAGGGTAAAGAAGAAGGAGAGAAGGAAAAGGAATCAAAGTTCCTCAAAAAACAACCCAAGCCTGGGCATGGTGACTCACGCCTGCAATTCCAGTACTTTGGGAGGCAGGCGGATCACCTGAGGTCAGCAGTTCGACACCAGCCCGGCCAACATGGTGAAATCCTGTCTCCACTAAAAATACAAAAATGAGCCAGGC
>NW_012116603.1:2528-3875 GCF_000951035.1 Colobus angolensis palliatus
TGGTGGCAGACACCTGTGGTTCCAGCTACTTGGGAGGCTGAGGTGGAAGAATCTCTTGAACTTGGGAGGTGGAGGTTTCAGTGAGCCGAGACCGTGCCACTGCACTCCAGCCTGGGTGACAGAGTGAGACCCTGTCTCAAAAACAAACAGACAAACAAACAGAAAACCTCAAATACTCCAACCTAAGTCATTCTTTTCTATTTCCTTTTTCTTTTTATTTTTTAGAGACGGCATTTCCCTCTGTCATCCAGGCTGGAGTGCAGTGGTGTGATCATAGCTCACTATAGCCTCCAACTACTAAGCCTGAGCAATTCTCCTGCCTCAGCCTCCTGAATGGGTGGGACTACAGGCATGTGCCACCATGCCCAGCTATAATAATACAATTTTGTGTGTGTGTGTATGTAGAGACAGGGTCTTGCTATGTTGCTTGTGCTGGTCTTGAACTCCTGTCTCAGCCTTTCAGAATGTTGGGATTACAGGTATGACCTACTACTCCTGGCCATTTTTTTCTATTCCCAATAAAAGAATCATTTTCTCATTTTATAATTTTAAAGGTTTTGAAGAAGGAAACACCTAAGCTTAGATCAGTTTTTTGCTTTTATGTTTTCATCTGACATCTTTCCTGTTCTTTCTTCCTCCTTTGTTCACCAAATAAATATATTCTGTGTACACATTTCTCACTTTTATTTGGTATCATCTTAGCAGTTTGGTATTTAGTTCAAGCTGTTATTGATAAAGTTTCTTAGAAAAGCATCATTATTGGCCGGGCATAGTGGTTCACACCTGTAATCACATTTTGGGAGACTGAGGTGGGCGGATCACCTGAGGTCAGGTGTTCAAGACCAACCTGGCCAACGTGGTGAAACCCCCTTCTCTACTAAAAGTACAAAAATTAGTGGTGCATGGTGGCAGATGCCTGTAATCTCTACTTGGGAGACTGAGGCACGAGAATTGCTTGAGCCTGGGAGATGGAGGTTGTAGTGAGCTGAGACCATGCCATTGCACCCCAGCCTGGGCAACAAGAGCCACACTCCATCTCAAAAAGGAATGTGTCATTGTTTTGTGCCCTTTCTCTCCAATAAGCACTTAAAGGGCACAGTCCATGTTTTTTAATGTCTGCTATATCATCATATAAACAGCTTGTTTTATTTTATTTTCTTTTGAGATGGATCTCACTCTGTCATCCAGGCTTGAGTGCCATCGTGTGATCATGGCTTACTGTGGCCTCGACCTCCCGGGCTCAAGCAATCCTCCTACCTTAGCTGGAACCATAGTTGTGCGCAACCGTACCTGGCTACATTTTTTTTTTTTTTTTTTTGAGATGGAGTCTCGCTCTATGAGCCACCA
>NW_012116604.1:0-355 GCF_000951035.1 Colobus angolensis palliatus
GCCTCTTTTATCTGCATGTACAAATCTGTAGCAAGACTAGAGATATTTTCTTCAATTATTTCATCAAATTGTTCTTCTAAGCCTTTTTACCAGTTTTCTCCCCCAGTAATATCCATGGTTCATTGGTTCAGTTGTTTTACATAATCCTATACTTCCCAATGAGTTCGTTTGTTTTTTTTTCTTATTTTTATCGTACTGGGTTAATTTGAAATATCTGTCTCTTAGGTTTGATGTTCTTTCTTCTTTTTAGTGTATTTTATTGTTAAATTTTAAACAGTATTTTGTAATTAATTCAATCAAGTTTTTATTCCCTGAAGATTATTTTTTAAAAATAAATCTCTTAGGTCAATCTTGA
>NW_012116604.1:1898-2332 GCF_000951035.1 Colobus angolensis palliatus
TTAAAGATCTAAATGTAAAACCTAAAACTATAAAATCTCTGGATAATAACCTAGGAAATACAATTCAGGACATTAGAACAGGTAAAGACTTTATGATGAAAATGCTAGAAGCAGTTGCAACAAAATCAAAAAGTGACAAATGGGACCTAAGTAAACTAAAGAGCTTCTGCATAGCAAGATATACTATCAACAGAGTAAACAAGCAGACAACCTACAGATTGGGAAAAAATATTTGCAACCTCTACATCTGACAGAAGTCTAACATTTAGAATCTAGATGGAACTTAAACAAGCATACAAGAAAAAAAATGGCAAAGGACGTGAAAAGACACTTAAGAAAAAAAAGACCTTCATGTGGCCAACAGGCACAGAAAAACGTGCTGAATATCACTATCATTAGAGAAATACATATCAAAACCACAATGAGGTACCATC
>NW_012116604.1:2852-4550 GCF_000951035.1 Colobus angolensis palliatus
TGACAAAGGCTTTATGATGAAAATGCTAGAAGCAGTTGCAACAAAATCAAAAAGTGACAAATGGGACCTAAGTAAACTAAAGAGCTTCTGCATAGCAAGGTATACTATCAACAGAGTAAACAAGCAGGCAACCTACAGATTGGGAAAAAATATTTGCAACCTCTACATCTGACAGAAGTCTAACATTTAGAATCTAGATGGAACTTAAACAAACATACAAGAAAAAAAAAATGGCAAAGGACGTGAAAAGACACTTAAGAATAAAAAGACCTTCATGTGGCCAACAGGCACAGAAAAACGTGCTGAATATCACTATCATTAGAGAAATACATATCAAAACCACAATGAGGTACCATCTCACACCAGTCAGAATGGCTAATCTTAAAAAAAAATAACAGATGCTGCTAAAGTTGTAGGAAAAAAGGGAACACTTATACGCTTCTGGTGGAAATATTAATTCAACCATTGTAGAAAGCAGTGTGGTGATCCCTTAAATAACCTAAAACAGAACTTTCATTTGACCCAACAATCTCCCAACTGGACATATACCAAAAGGAATATAAACATGAAGGTTTATTGCAGCACTATTCACAATAGCACAGACATGAATTTACCTAAATTCCACTGGCAGAGTGGCTAGAGACAAATGTGGTACATAGAACCGTGGAACACTATGCAGCTAGGAAAAGAATGAAATTATGTCCTTTGTAGGAACGTGAGGGAACTGGAGCTCATTGCTCTCAGCAAACTAAGTCAGGAACAGAAAACCACATAACCTCACTTATTTGTGGGAGATAAATAATGAGAATTATTCTCTCAGGGCCTGAGCCTTCCTTATTCAAAAAATCATTCTAAAATAAGTGCTCAACAAGTTGCTGATATGCCTTTAAATAGCCTATTTCATCTGGACCGCTTATGTCACTCAATAAAGCAATGAGAACTATATTTAAAAGTGGAATTCTAGGATAACAAATATCTTAACAGTGAGACTATGAAGGATACGGATGGCTTTACTAATTCAACTGGTACATGACTGTGGGAGACACTATATTCCCATCAATAAGACATTCAGAATTCAGAGCTAAGTAATGTTTCCTACATTGTGTGTGTGACTTGGCACTAGTGGATTTGAGAGTGTGGCAGGTGCACAGATCAAGTGGATCAAAATCAATCAATATGGAAATATGACAATCTATGGATATAAACTAAAACGTATGTAAATACTTTAATTCTATTTAATGGAGTATGAAATAAAAGCCAAACTTATTCAAAACACAAATTACTTGGTAATTATTTTGGGGTGTATGAATTTATCAAGAAATTCACATTCCTTTTCTTATTTCAACCCCTGATTACTACTGTCAGTGGGAGGGAAAACTCAGAACCAATCATCACAGGGCAAATGTGCAAAGCAAGAGTCTTCCCATTGAAAGGCCTGGGAGCTGAGGAGTCTCAGTCAGGTGCTGGGGATTCTGTCTTGGAAGTGCCTGGCAGATCTCAGAACTGTCCATGGGGCCTCCTGGACCCTCATGTGGGATAAGTAGTGGCCACTTATTCAGAGTTACCAGTGAGCTCTGACTGTTTCTAATGGGACCGGGATGGAGTCACGGTCCCTCCTCAGTGTCAGAGATAATAATGGTCCCAGAAACACTCCAGGTAATCCCTATGCCAATAAAATGTGGGTTCACTGTGAGGAGC
>NW_012116605.1:0-333 GCF_000951035.1 Colobus angolensis palliatus
AAGCAGGCTATAAAAGAATTTTCTGACCTTTCTCTGAAACAGGTCATGAGACTCATTTCAGAAGTAGCCCTCCTATATCTGGAGGAAATGAACATCTTTATTCTCTAAGATACAGAGATGCTAAGGTGAATCTGAACAAACAGGCCTGTCTAAGTTTACTCCAATTTGTTACCATTAGATCATCTATATTTGTCTTCCAATCATACTTCTGCAGGGCTGTCTATACAAGTAAACACACCTCTCTTTTTCTTTGGTTCTTTGTTTATGAAGGTTCCTGTGTCAGTAAAACTTATTAAATAAATTGGTGTGTTTTTCTCTTGTTAATATGTCTTT
>NW_012116605.1:4930-6029 GCF_000951035.1 Colobus angolensis palliatus
ACTTAAATGATACCCATGTGAATGTAATGCGGGAGGTTGACCTGACATTCACTGTATCTCTGAACATGCTTATATAGGGAACTCAGTAAACTCTGTTCAAACTGTTGTCCTGCATCTAATCTGTTTTGCAATTCTCAGTAGTGACAATGTCATACACCCAGGTAGTTTTGTTGACTCTATCAAGTTTCAAGTTAGTGCGAAGCTATATGACAGACACCACAGTCCTACACAATGTGACACACAGTCTAGCATGGCAAGGCAGGAGGAGAGGGCCACAGAGGTGGTTTTGTTGACTCTATAAAGTTTCAAGTTAGTGCGAAGCTATATCACAGACACCACAGTCCTACACAATGTGACACACAGTCTAGCATGGCAAGGCAGGAGGAGAGGGCCACAGAGTCTTTCACGAGACTCTCCCAACTAAGTCTCGCCAAGAATTCTGCAAGAGAAAAAGCTTGTCCGTTATCACCTTCAGATATTCACTTGCGTGTATAGAGAGTGTGTAGGAGAAGGAAAATGAAATATTCTCTCTTCCCAGCATCCAACCCTAAAAAGACAAAGGTGGGGGTGGGTGGATAGCAAATTATGGGGAAGAAGACAAAGGACTGAGAGAGCTGCTGAAATGCTCTAAAATGTAATTAAAGAGATCAAATCTACGCTTTGCCTTGCTTTACTTCCAATGATGTTTAGGATTGTTTTGTCCTTTAGCTAAAAGAATTAAGCACTTTTATTAAAATTATCATTTATTGCAGCAGTCAATCAGCAAGATATTCTCAATGCCTAAACTTAAGGGAACATTAATTGTGATTATTTTTTTTTCTGATAGAAAAAATACTACTACTATTGAAGTATTACTTTTCCATTCTAGTAGTAATTTCCACTGCCAGGAATTAAAATAATTTCCCCATATTTGACTTAATATCTACAACATTACTAGGAGATAGCTATTATTATTTATCACCTTTTTCGGATGAGGAAGCTGAAGCTCAAGATACTAGGTGAGTTTATGCTAGTTATGAAGTTGGTGTTTAGCAGACCTAACACATGAACTCACTTTTGCCAGACCTTGAGCAAAGAGCTAGAACCTCTCCAGGGAAAA
>NW_012116605.1:11999-12308 GCF_000951035.1 Colobus angolensis palliatus
TTGAGTTACAGTTTCTTCACATGTAAAATGGGAGGGATAATTATCTCCCTTGCAAAATTGTTTCTAGGATAAAATGAGATTATTGACATAAAAGCTAATTCATAGTGTTTGCCAAACATTAGTTATTCCAGAAAAGGTTATTGCCATCATCATCTTCCTGACATCGCATCAATTGTGGTTTTCAGAATTTCTACCACCCTTGGATAATCAAACCAATTATAAATCCTGAATCAAATCACTCTTATTGCAGGATATCATGTGTTTGACTATTCAGAATGCTTCTTTTTTACCTATCATAATGTGATAGTG
>NW_012116606.1:0-1513 GCF_000951035.1 Colobus angolensis palliatus
TAGAAAGGGAAGAAAGGGAGATCATTTTCCTCAGAAGGTAAATTACATGCAGCTACCTCTAAAATCTTCCTATTCAAAGTGCAGTGCAATCTTTCTGACCAGTTAGTTCACCCCTGTGGTTTGGTAGGCAAGGAATTGACAGAAATTGTATTTTATGCTTGCAGAGTGCTTTTAGAAAGTGATTGGTCTCGGTTCAAGAATCAAAATGAGATAATAAGAAACAGCGATTGTACTTTTTTTGTTCCACATCCTACATTTACTAACAAATCTAAGCCAAAGGGTAGAATTGCTTTTAAAATGTAGCAGCCTAAAGCAAAGACTTCCAAGAATAATCAAGCTTTTTTAAAGTTTAATTTAATCCTTATAGGTATTTACCTACCACCATGTCCAGTGGAATGTCTTTTCTGCCATCTAGCACTGGATTACACTAGTCAAGTACATAGAAAAGACCTTCACTTCGTAATCTTCTGGAGCATTGGACAGAATGCTAATGTGCATGTTGATCACCTAGGATCTTGCAGAAATTCACTTTCTCACTGAGTTGGTTGGTGGGGCCAGATTCCTTGTTTCAAACAAGCTCTCCGGTGATGCTGATGTTGCTGGACTATGCACTGCACTTTGAATAGAAAGATTTTAGGGGCAACTGCATGTAATTTACCTTCTGAGGAAAATGATCTCCCTTTCTTCCCTTTCTGCTTTCTGAGAAGCAGAAGAAAACAATTTTAGCATATTTCACATTGTTGATCATATTATGGGTAATAAAATTGAGCCTGAATGTATGCACCAAACTTGGCAGTCATCCCAAAGATGGATTTAGACCAATTCCTTGCAAAAAAAATGATTGAAGATACAAATATTGTGTTATAAAGCATCAGATTGTCAAAGGAGACAAATGTGTGGTTTGCTTTTGCTATTACCTGATGTGAATATATCCTGATTTCAATGATCAATTATAGCTTGCTGTAAAAGTTCCATCTAGAGTCGTACTGTAGTGACCCACCTTGGTGGGATTGTGAGAGCCACCAGCTTACCACCAGGCTTACTGATTTGGTTAGAGACCTACCAATGCTAGTATCTGGCTTGAGAGGAGGGTAGAGCAGAGCTGACCAGTTACTTCACCCCTGTGGTCTGGTAGGCAGGGAATGACCAGAGATGTACCTGGTATATTGACTAGTGGTAGGGCTTGAGGTGGCCAGAGCCTTGAGGCTGGTTATCTCTAACCATTCTCCTCTATTAGCTGAGATAGAGCCCCAGGGGAACACTATACTTAGCATAAAGTAAAATCTTGCAATGGATAATGTTGAGCGTTAATGGAAAGATAAACATGACAGAGAAGTACATTTTCCCTTTCCTTTCCTTTCCTTTCCCTTCCCCTTCCCTTCCCTTCACTTCCCTTCCCTTCCTTTCCTTTCCCCTTCCCTTCCTTTCCTTCCTTTCCTTTCCTTTCCCCTTCCCTTCCTTTCCTTTCCTTTCCCCTTCCCTTCCTTTCCCCTTCCCTTCCTTTCCCCTTCCC
>NW_012116606.1:7479-8719 GCF_000951035.1 Colobus angolensis palliatus
CTGACTGTGGTAGTTAAGTTGCATTGCTCTGATGAGTAATCATATAGAGTACTTTTCACATTCTCGGTAGCCATTTTCTTGTCTTCTTTTATGAATATCTGTTCAAGCCCTTTGTCCGCTTTTAATTTGGTTGTTTGCTTTTTCATTATCTGTAGGAATTCCTTTTATATTTCAACTATGAGTCCCTTGCTAGATAAATGCTTTACAATTATCTCCTGTTTCCCTACCCCGGTCTGTAACTTGCCTTTTCATTTTTTAAAATATATATATATATATTTCTAGAGAGGATCTCACTGTGTCGCATAGGCTGGAGTGAAGTGGCACAATCACCCTTCACTTCAGCCTCGATCTCCCAGGCTTAAGCAATCTTCCTGCTTCAGCCTCCCAAGTAGCTGGGATTATAGACACAGGCCACCACATAGCTACATTTTACTTTTTGTAGAGAGGGGGTCTCACTGTGTTGCTCAGGCTAGTCTCAAACTCCTGGGCTCAAGTGATCCTCCCACCTCAGCCTCCTAAAGTGCTGAGATTATGGTTGTGAGCCACCACGTGCAGCCTATTTATTTTCTTAGTCATGTCTTTAATGAAATGTTTATGAATTCAAATGTATTAATTTTTTATCTTACAGTTAGTGCTTTTTGCATTCTGTGTAAGAAATGTTTGTCCATCCCAAGGTCACAAAGATTTTTCTCCATGTTTTCTTCTAGGATGTTTATGTTTCTAGCCTTTATATTTACATCCTTGAGAAACATTAGATTAGTTTCTGGGTATGAAGATAGGCAGAAATAGAGGTTCTTTTTTCCCTCTCTTTCTGTAAGGATATCCATTATTGCAGCACCATTTGTTAAAATGACTTTTCCCCTTGATTTGTCTTGGCACCGTGGATTGAATTGGATTGACTATGCATTTGTGGGCCCCTTCTGGGAATTCTTTCCTATTCCATTCATCCATTTGTCTACCCTTTCACCAATACCACTTTATCTTGAGTAGCTCATGTTTTTAAGCAGTAAGGCCAAGTTTTGAAAGTATTCACGTAGCACCTACATGTTCCCGACTCTTTATATATGTTCCCTGTGAACATCATATGAGGTAGATACTATTTCCTATCTTCAAATCCCCATCACATCACAGTTGCGGAGTATAACACAAGTTGAATAGGTTACATTCAAGCACTAGCCTGTGTTGTTACAAATCCCATAATTTTGCTGCCTCTCCAGAAATTAAGTACATCTGCCTTTGC
>NW_012116606.1:12976-13371 GCF_000951035.1 Colobus angolensis palliatus
TATGGATACACTGAGGAGACTAAGAAAGGAAACTGAGATACAATCTCTACTCTCCAGGAGCTTCAAAGTAATGGGAACCAGGCATAATGACTCATCCCTGTAATACCAGCTCTTTGGGAGGCTAAGGCAGGAAGCTTGCTTGAAGCCCAGGAGTTTGAGAGCTGCCTGGGCAACAGAGGGAGAATCCAGCTCTACAAAAGATTCAAAAAGTTAGGTAGGCATGGTGGTGCATGCCTGTAGTCCCAGCTACTCGGGAGGCAGAGGCGGGGGAATTGCCTGAGCCTAGAAGTTCAACGCTGCTCGTGAGCAGTGATTATGACACTGAACTCCCGTGAGACCCTGTCTTAAATCAGTGAATAGTAAAAATAAATAATAAATAAAAGAGATTGGGAAAT
>NW_012116607.1:0-880 GCF_000951035.1 Colobus angolensis palliatus
TCATCATGTTAGCCAGGATGGTCTTGATCTCCTGACCTGGTGATCCGCCCGCCTCGACCTCCCGAAGTGCTGGGATTACAGGCATGAGCCACCACGCCCGGCCATGAGACCCCATCTCTACAAACAATTTAAAAAAGGAATTTGTGTTCCTGTAGTAGCACACTTGGGAGGTTGAGGTGGCAGTTATCACTTGAGCCCGGGAGTTCAAGGCTAAAGTGAGCTGATTGAGCCACTGCATTCCAGCCTGAGCGACAGAGAGAGACCCTGTCTCAAAGGAAATACAAATTATAAAACTAGCCAGGCATAGTGGCATGTGCCTATAGTCTCAGCTACTTGGGATGTTGAGGTGGGAGGATCGCTTGAGCCCAGGAGTTCAAGGCTGCAGTGAGCTATGACTGTGCTGCTGCACTCCAGCCTGGGCGACAGAGAAAGACCCTGTCTCTTAAAAAAAAAAACAAAAACAAAAAAACAAAAAAAAAAACTTAGATAAGAGGCTGCTGTGCCCCGCTGGGAGTCTTCAGTCACCCATGGTCCTGGCAAGAGAGAAGGGCCGGGAGAGAGCTTCACCCACCTGCTGTCCTGCCCATGTGACATCCGCAGGTGCTGCCATCGCCACGACTGTTGTTACACTCGAGCTGAAGAGGCTGGCTGCAGCCCCAACACAGAGCGCTACTCCTGGCAGTGCGTCAATCAGAGCGTCTTGTGCGGTGAGTCCCCAGCATCACCATGCCACCCACCCCGAGTATCCCCTGGGCATCCTGGCATGGCTAGATGACTTCCGTGCACGTTTCAATAACCACTGCTTCCAACTCTCTATAGACCACCCCTTGGGTGTATCTAATGTAAGTGATATTTATTTTATTGATTTTTTGAGTCAGAG
>NW_012116607.1:3830-5324 GCF_000951035.1 Colobus angolensis palliatus
GAGTGCAGTGGCATGATCATAGCTCACTTTAGTCTCAACCTCCTGGGCTCAAGTGATCCTCCCAACTCAGCCTCCTGAGTAGCTGGGACTGTAGGCACACACCACCATGCCTGGCTCATTTTTTAACTTTTTGTAGAGATGGGGTCTTGCTGTGTTGCCCATGTTGGTCTCAAACCGCTGGCCTCAAGCAATCCTCTCACCTCGGCTTCCCAAAGTGCTGAGATTACAGGCATGAGCCTCTGCATTCAGTCAGCAAAGTTTTGTGAGCAGGTTCATGCCCCAGAGGGATGTTTTCCCTTCATCACCCTAGCACTGTCAACGCAGCGCAAGTTGGATGACAAAAGAGCCGGACCAGGGTATCAATCAAAAAGCTTTGAGGCTTAAATCCCAGCTCTGCCTCTTACAAGCAATGACATTGCTCCTGTTCTGTTACCCCTAGGAGGCTCAGCTTCCTCCTCAAAGACACCGGCAGTACACCTGGCCAGGTGTCTGCAAAGGTATTCCTTGAAAAGAACTTACTACAGAGTGAGCAGGTAAATAATCATTCACAGTGGCTGCTGCAGTATCAGCATTAGTATAAAGCCAGCTAAGAGCCAGGAAGAGGGAAAAACCAGAGGAAACGGGTGGGGGCACATTTAGAAGGACTGGCAGAATCCGAAGGTCGCTGCTGGCTGTGGGAGAGCAAAAGCAGAGGAGGAGATTGGTGTTTGCAAAAAGGAGGGCCCTTAGAGGGAGGGGCTGGGGAAAGGAAAGTCATCCCCACCTTAGACATGGGGTGTTTGAGACGCTCATGGAAATTGACTCATTGGGCAATTGGAAATTCAGAACTGGGGTCTAGATGAGAAAAGCCTGTATGTCGAAGAGGTGGCAGCAACACCGCGGGAGTCGGTGAGATCAACTGCGAAGAGACTATGTGTTTGTAAGGGAGAGAAGCAAGTCGAAGGTGAGGATCTGGGGGAGTGAACAGGGTCAGGGAGGCTCATGGGAGGCCTGGCCTGGCCTGGGAAACAAAGTTCATGCCAAGGGCCTGGGGCCACCTTGACCAAGACAGCCACTGCGAATGAGTGGGGGCCCACGGGACACAGGGACACACAGCAAATGCCCCTTGCCAGCCCTGCTACCTGGCCAGGGCCGCCTGCAGCTCCTCCTCCTTCTTGGCCAGCTGCATCTGGAGCTCTGCAATCTGTGCCTGGAGGTCAGTGATCTGCTCATGGTAGTCGCTGGCATCACCCTCCAGCTTCCGTTTCAGCTTCTCCAGCTCCTGCCGGCTCTTCTCTTCCTTCTTTAGCCACACTGCAAAAACCGAGGTGCTCTTCAGGAGGGGGAGGCCCCAGAGAGATGCCCGGAAACGAGCCTTCCTGCCCAGGCATTTTACATGGAGGAAATTCATATATTCCCCCATCAGTAACCGTCATAGCCACGGCCTGGACCATTATCTCCTGATGAACAGCACCTTTTATCATATCATTACTATTATTATTATTTGAGACAGAG
>NW_012116608.1:0-1348 GCF_000951035.1 Colobus angolensis palliatus
CTGCCATCTTCCTTCTAAAAAAAAAAAAAAAAGCGGCTTGGCATGGTGGTGCATGCCTGTAATCCCAACACTTTGGGAGGCCGAGCTGGGCAGGTTGCTTAAACCCAGGAGTTTGAAACCAGCCAGGGCAACACAGCAAAACCCTATCTTTACAAAAATTACCTGCGTGTGATTGATGGTATGCACCTGTGGTCCCAGCTACTCAGGAGGCTGAGGTGGGAGGATCGCCTGACCTGGAAGGGTTGAGGCTGCGGTGAGCTGTGATGGCATCACTGCATTCCAGCCTGGGTGACAGAGTGGGACCCTGTCTCAAAAATAAATTAAATAAATAAAATTTTAAAAAGACTTGGGCATCACGGTGGCTCATGCCTGTCATCCCAGCACTTTGGGAGACTGAGGCGGACAGATCACTTGAGGTCAGGAGTTGGAGACCAGCCTGACCAACACAGTGAAACCCCATCTCTACTAAAAATACAAAACTAGCCGGGCGTGGTGGCGTGTGCTTGTAATCCCAGCTACTGGGGAGGCTGAGGTAGGAGAATCACTTGAACCCGGGAAGTGGAGGTTGCAATGAGCCAAGATCGCGCCACTGCCACTCCAGCCTGGGCGACAGAGTGAGACTTCGTCTCAAAATAAAAAACAAATAAATAATAAAAAATAAAAATAGAGATGGGGTCTCACTGTGTTGGCCAGGCTGGTCCCAAATTCCTGGGCTTAAGTGATCCACCTCAGCCTCCCCAAATACAGGGATTACAGGAAAGAGCCACTGCACCCAGACACTCCTTTTCCTCAGAAGAGAAAAAGTTTTGCAGCTTCCCTTGGAAACTGGAGACCGTGGCAGCCTCCCAGGGCTATAATAAGGCCGCAGCCACTGAACAGGTTAAAAATAAAAGATCCCCGCCCGGGGGCACTTGGGGATGGCATTTGTGAGCCCAGGCAAACCCCACGGCTGCATGGAGACACTCTTAGGGGAGGGGACTGGAGAAGAGCCTGCTGTGTGGCCTCAGGCTGGCATCTGCCCTCTCTGGGCTCTAGCCAGGCTGGAAACAATATTAGACAGAGATTTCCAAAGATCCTGCACCTGTGCACCCCTGAGGATGAACTCTCCGCCTTTAATTTGTCTCTGAGGGTGCTTTCTGGCCTCATCCCGGCTTTACAGTCTCACTGTGTGACTTTGCAAAGCGACACTATCTCTCTGTGCCTCAGTTTCCCCATCTGCAAAATGGGGCAAAAAGAGCCCTAGTGACCTGCCAATGGGGATAGGTGTTTGGCTGTCATTATTGTTGCAATTATTTATTTATTTATTTATTTATTTATTTATTTATTTATTTATTTATTTATTTATTTA
>NW_012116608.1:5593-6782 GCF_000951035.1 Colobus angolensis palliatus
CTTGCTCTGTCACACAGGCTGGAGTGCAGTGGTGCGATCTCAGCTCACTGCAACCTCTGCCTCCCAGGTTCAAGCGATTCTCCTGCCTCAGCCTCCTGAGCAGCTGGGATTACAGGTGTGCGCCAACAGGCCTAGCTAATTTTTTGTATTTTTGGTAGAGACGGGGTTTCACTATGTTGGCCAGGTTGGTCTTGAACTCCTGACCTCAAGTCATCCCCCTGCCTCGGACTCCTCAAGTGCTGGGATGACAGACATGAGCCACCATGTCTGGCCTTGAATGAATTTTAAATGGGGTGCTCAGAGAAGCCTCCACTGAGAGGGCGAGGCCTTCAATACCACAGAGAATCAAGAGACAGCATCCCGGCCAGGCGCAGTGGCTCACGCCTGTAATCCCAGCACTTTGGGAGGCCGAGGCGGGAGGATCATGAGGTCAGGAGATCGAGATCATCCTGGCTAACATAGTGAAACCCCGTCTCTACTGAAAACACGAAAAAATTAGCCGGATGCGGTAGCGGGCACCTGTAGTCCCAGCTACTTGGGAGGCTGAGGCAGCAGAATGGCGTGAACCTGGGAGGTAGAGCTTGCAGTGAGCTAAGATCCGGCCACTGCACTCCAGCCTGGGTGACAGAGCGAGACCCCGTCTCAAAAAAAAAAAGAGAGAGACAGCATCCCACTCTGTCGCCCAGGCTGGAGTGCAGTGGCGTGTTCGATCATAACTCACTGCAGCCTCGAAATCCTGGGCTCAAGTGACCCTCCCACCTCAGCCTCTGGAGCAGCTGGGACAACAGGTGCCCACTACTACCCTCAGCCAGATGGTGACGTTTGAGCAAAGACCTGAAGGAAGTGATGAGGGAGCCATGTAGGTGCTTGGGGGAAGGGCATTCCAGGCAGAAGGCACAGCCTATGCAAAGGCCCTGAGGCAGGACCACACCCGGCATGTTGGATGAACAATAGGAAGGCTCACATGGCTGGAGCAGAGCGACAAAGGCCAGAGGTCAAGGCAGATGGAGAAGTGACCCTGGATTTAACAACACAGGTCACCAAGGACCTTGAGCTGAGCAGTTTCTTTTTATTCTTTATTTTATTTTATTTTATTTTTTTTTTTTGAGACAGAATCTCTCTCTATTGCCCAGGCTGCAGTGTAGTGGTGAGATCTCAGTTCACTCCAACCTCCACCTCCCAGGTTCAA
>NW_012116608.1:11918-13073 GCF_000951035.1 Colobus angolensis palliatus
CCTGTCTCTACTAAAAATACAAAATTAGCTGGGCATGGTGGCGCATGCCTGTAATCCCAGCTACTCAGGAGTTCAAGACCAGCGTGGCCAACATATGCGAAACCCCGTCTCTACTAAAAATACAAAAATTAGCTGGGCATAGTGGCACATGCCTGTAATCCCAGTTACTCAGGAAGCTGAGGCAGGTGAATTGCTTGAACCTGTGAGGTGGAGGCTGCAATGAGCTGAGATCAGGCCTCTGCACTCCAGTCTGGGCAACAGAGTGATAGTCAGTCTCAAAAAATATATATATCAGAAAGAGATCATCCCAAGCAGGCACACATAGCTGCCCAGCCCAGTCTGGCTGTGTGTATACTGACTTGCAGAAAGAAATCCTCTGTTATTTATTCACATTTCACCGTTTTTAAATAGAGGGGACATCGGGCCGGGCTCAATGGCTCACGCCTGTAATCCCAGCACTTTGGGAGGCCAAGGCAGGCTGATCACCTGAGGTCAGGAATTCAAGACCAGCCTGACCAACATGGAGAAACCTCGTCTCCATTAAAAATACAAAATTAGCTGGGCATGGTGGTGCATGCCTGTAATCCCAGCTACTCCGGAGGCTGAGACAGGAGAATCGCTTGAAACCAGGAGGCAGAGGTTGCAGTGAGCCAAGATCGCGTCATTGCACTCCAGCCTGGACAACAAGAGCAAAAACTCCATGTCTAAATAAATAAATAAATAGGACATTTTCTTATATTTTTTTCTTCCTATTTTTCTTCAAGGCTGTTAGGCTGCCAGGGAATCCGGGCCTTCGTGGCCACGTGGCGCTGGTGGGTGGTGACCACCAGAGGGCGCCAGGACAGCACAAATCGCAGCGGAGCCTCTAGCTCTGGGGACCTGGTTCTGCCTGGAACAGCCTTCCAGACCTTCCCCCATGCTGTACCACCTTCTAGAACTCTCTCCCCACCTGTGGCTCATTCCGATGTAGGCCTGAGGTCTTAGCTTACTTCCTTCTTTCAGAAACTTCCCTTAATCCTCCCAGGCCAATCTAGGGTCCCCTTTGGGGTCCCACAGCTTCCCCATCAGAGCCCCCATCACCCCATAGCTGCCTGATACTGTCTGTCTCCAGCACTGGACAACATAGATTTTCTTCTTCTTCTTTTTTTTTTTTTT
>NW_012116609.1:0-1489 GCF_000951035.1 Colobus angolensis palliatus
GTTCTAAATTGAATTGGCTTTGTTTTATATTAACAGCTTCAGTGACGCATGCAGTAACATTCTTATTTAGTACCTGCAGCGTTGGGTGCTGAGGGGTTGGTGGGAAGGAGTGACAAAATATAGAAGATGTCTTTTTTCTTTTTTATTTCAAGGATAGTGAGGTTAAGGACACACGGAATCACAATAATAATAATTCAAAAATAACCCGTTACCACCCTCAACACAAGAATCTGCACTGTTGCATCACATCCTCCACCTGCATACATATGTACATATTAGCCCAATGACGAAGTAAACTGCTGGGTCTGACTTCTGGCCCCTCAGTGAAGGAGTGGACCTGAGACCTTGGGCATGTTCCTTAAGCTCTCTGTGCTTCCCTTTTCTCGTGGCTGCAATGGGAATTGCCATGGTGGTACCTATTCCATAGGGTTGCTGTGAGAGCTCAAGGAGATACATATAAAGCATTTAGAAAGTGATTGCCACAGAGCAAGCCATAAATGAGTGGGAGCTGTTCATTGTGAAATCCACAGAAGTGTTTAATTTCTTCTACTTTTTTGTGTGTTTTTGTTTTTGTCTTTGTTTTGGTTTTGGTTTTTGAGAAAGAGTCTCTGTCACCCAGGCTGGAGTGCAGTGGCATGAACACAGCTCACTGCAGCCTCAGCCTCCTAGGCTCAAGAGACCCTCCTGCCTCTGCCTCCCGGGTAGCTGGGACCACAGGTGTGTGACACTCCACCTGGCTAATTTTTTGATTTTTTTTTTAAGAGACAAAGCCCCACTTTGTTGCCCAGGCTGATCTCAAACTGCTGCGCTCAAGCAGTCCTCCTGCTTCGGCCTCCCAAAGTGCTGTGATTATAGGCACGAACTACCACGCCCAGCCTATTTTTCAATAGCTGTTATTTATGTATTCAGTGACAGTGGCAATGCTCCATAATCTTTGTGCCCATGTCTCTATGTGCATGTGGGGTGGGGGTACACCTTGGAGCTGTTCGGTTTTCCTTGACTGAGACAGGAAAACAAGGAGGAACAGCCTCCAATCAAAACGCTGCATGGGAGATAACTTGGAAGGGAAGAAGAAGCATGAGCCGGCGTTGCACAGGCCTCTTTGTCATGTTTGCCTTTCCCCATGGGATCCTACTATGTACATTTCTAGGTATCTTGCTTTTCTCACTTAAAATATCTCAGCTGAGGGTGGCTTGATTCCTTACAGGTTTGTAATTTTAGATGGAGTGTTTATTTCATCAAAGCTTTATCTATGGACTGTGTGGGGTCTGGGTTGAGGATTCCGCTCTCCAGCAAGTGTTTCTACTTGCTTTGCCTGTATCCCAGGGCACCACCAAGCCAACTCCTCTTTTGTTGTACAGTATCATTCTGTTGTACAGGTAGTGGGAACCTCAAACCCAAGTGATAGCAGAACTGCAGGGATGAAGTCTTCAAAGAGATTGGTACTTCCTCCACCAAAACCCAGGATTAAAAGAGATAATTAACTTTT
>NW_012116609.1:1850-3137 GCF_000951035.1 Colobus angolensis palliatus
GGCACTATAATTTAAAAAAGAAGAAAAGAAAGTCCCTCCTCAGGGGTCCAGGTTGGTGGGGAGAGTAAGTAAAATCTTCCAATACAATTCACAATCCATAGAGTGAACAATTAAGAGGACACTGATTTTTCCCAGATGCCACTGATGACTTCTATTTCTAGTATATGAGGGAGGAAAAAATGCTATTCAAAGCTGACTACAGAATTCCTCTTGTTCAGCAAAATATATTGATGTTTACACCAAAACCCCTCCATAATGCAAAAAAAAAAAAAAAAAATTGGAATCCAGAAAAATCCAATTGCATAAAATGCTGAGCAAGGTTAATGGAAAGCAATATTTTTCAGAAGGGTTTCCAGTTATTGTGTAATGCGTATGCTTGTGGGACTGTGGGATGCTCCTTGCCGCTGTTTGGTGTTTATTGGCTGAGACAAGGAGGCAGTGAGATACATTCTCCAGTCTAAACCCTGCATGGTATGGGTGAGACCTGGATGGAAATAGGAAATGAAGAGCAAGGCTTGCACAGGGTGTGGACCCTGCATCTGATCAACTAGTATAGGCAGTGCTGTGGCCTCCCACCCCTGGAAGACAGACAGGGTCCTGGTGAGACTCAGGGATGCTTTACATTAAACTCAGAAATTTCCCAACCATGGCAAGGGAGTCACTTCCTCACCCCACCACTCAGTCCCATCGCACAAGTGACTGGAAGTTAAAAAACAAAAACAGGCCAGGCGCAGAGGCTCACGCCTGTAATCCCAGCACTTTGGGAGGCCAAGGCGGGCGAATCATGAGGTCAGGAGCTCGAGACCAGCCTGGCCAACATGGTGAAACCCTGCCTCTACTAAAAATGCAAAAAAAAATTATCTGGGCGTAGTGGCCGGTGCCTGTAATCCCAGCCACTTGGGAGGCTGAGGCAGGAGAATCGCTTGAACCCGGGAGGCAGAGGTTGCAGTGAGCTGAGGTGGTGCCACTGCACTCCAGCCTGGGTGACACAGCAAGACTCAGTCCCAAAAAATAAAACCACCTGGACAGAGGGAAGAAAAAGTTGTCAATTGCGTTATATCCAAATTTTATCATTTCTGAATTTCAGCTGGACAGAGGGAGGAACAGCCTCCAATCAAAACACTGCATGGGAGATAACTTGGATGAGAAGAAGAAGCATGAGCCAGTGTTGCAAAGGCCTCTTTGTCATGTTTGCCTTCCCCCGTGATCCTCTTCCTGCAATGTCCTCCTTCAGATCAGCCATGGGAACAACTGAAAAGGATCCTGTACTTTGCTGATGCTCATCTA
>NW_012116609.1:7449-8648 GCF_000951035.1 Colobus angolensis palliatus
AAAAAAAAAAAAGGAAATATTAAAAAGTTAAAAATAATAAAGGGTAGAGGGGTAAATTATACTACCTATACAGAAGAGCACTCATTAAAAAAAGATATATAACTATATTTTATAAGAAAAAATGCCCACAAAATAAAAATTTAAAACATTACATTATAAAATAGCTTGTTTCATCTGATACCATTTGTCTAAAATGTATATATATACAGTGTATATGTGCCTAAAGAGATGCTTGGAATGGTGTTCACCAAAATGTTCACAGTAGCTATCTTTAGCTGGTGAGTTTGTTAGTGCTTTCTTCTTTGTACTATTCCACATTATTTGACATTTTTGCAACAAGCGTCCTTTTTAAAAGAAAATGAAACCATTTTCAACTCATACTGAAATATTAAAAGAAGTTCGCATTCAGTAGTATCAAGTCTCTCCTTTCCAGCTGATTAGAATGGCAACTTCACAAAAGGTGGAGAGAGGAATCTGACTGATGCCTAAACAGTTATTATTCACGGATTCAAAAAGTGCAGTAATACAAACAACTTAGACACAGGTGAAGATGACTCAGAAATGACTTTAGAGAAAACAATGATGCCAATGATTAAAAAAAAAAAAAAACTGCTTGTAAAAAGATTCCATAAAATTGCTTTATGGAGTATAAAATGGAAAAGTAATATTCTAAGTTAATGTATTTTATGCAACTTGAGATACTGAAACAGATGTAACAAAAGTAATAAGATAAATATTAAAAGGACACATGGGACGTTTTTCTAGCCCCTTCAAAGTCTGTACATTCAAGTAGGTCATTTAAGAAAATACACTTTTGGCCAGACCCAGTGGCTCACGCCCTTAACCCCAACACTTTGGGAGGATTGCTTGAGGCCAAGTATTCGAGATCAGCCTGGGCTACCTAGCAAGACTCCTATCTCTACAAATAAATAAATATGGCTGGACACAGTGGTTCACACCTGTAATACATTGAGAGGCCAAAGTGGGCAGATTACTTGAGGTCAGAAATTCAACACCAACCTGGACAACACAGCGAAACCCAGTATCTACTAAAAATACAAAAATTAGCCAGGCATGGTGGCACGCGCCTGTAGTCCCAGCTACTTGGAAGGCTGAGGCAGGAGAATCACTTGAATCCAGGAGGTGGAGGTGGCAGTGAGCCAAGATCACGCCACTGCACTCCAGACTGGGCAACAGAG
>NW_012116610.1:0-1282 GCF_000951035.1 Colobus angolensis palliatus
AGGCGTGAGCCACCGCGCCCGGCCTCTTTTTTTTTTTTTTAAGACAGAGTCTTGCTTTGTTGCCCAGGCTGGACTGCAGTGGTGTGATCTCAGCTCACTGCAACCTCCACCTCCCAGATTCAAGCAATTCTCCTGCCTCAGTCTCTCAAATAGCTGGGAGTGTGGGTGCATGCCACCACACTCGGCTAATTTTTCTATTTTTAGTAAAGACAGGGTTTCACCATGTTGACCAGTCTGGTCTTGAACTCCTGACCTCATGATCTGCCCACCTCAGCCTCCCAAAGTGCTGGGATTACAGGCATGAGCCACTGCGCCTGGCCAGAAACTTCTAATTTTAATTAAACCCAATTTATCTATCTTTTATTTTGTTGCTTGTGCTTTTCTGTGTCCTAAGAAGCTTTTGCATAATCCAGGGTCACAAAGATTTTCTCCTCTGCTTTCTTCTAGAAGTTTTATAGTTTTAGGTTTTACATTTAGGTCTATGAAGCATTTTGAGTTAAATTTTGTGTCTGTTTTAAGGAAGGGATCTGTTGTGGGCTAAATCACGGCCC
The DNA here is from genome assembly GCF_000951035.1 of Colobus angolensis palliatus. Taxonomy (NCBI): domain Eukaryota; kingdom Metazoa; phylum Chordata; class Mammalia; order Primates; family Cercopithecidae; genus Colobus; species Colobus angolensis. The sequence continues at coordinate 552 of NW_012116610.1, forward strand.
CCAAAAAGATATGTTTCAGTCCTACCCCTGGTACCTGCAAACGTGACCTTATTTGGAAATAGGATCTTTGTAGGTATAATCTAGTTGAGACCACACTGGATTAGAGTGGGCCTACATCCAATGTCTGTGTCCTTATAAGGAGAGAGGGTTTTGAAGACAGACACACACAGAGGAGAGAAGGCTGTGGCAGGACAGAGACAGAGGCTGGAGGGAAGCAGCTGCAAGCTGAGAGTTGCTGGCAATGTTACTGAAACACCAGGGTTTCCTTCCAGGTCCCGCTGCTTGCTGCAAAGAAAGCCAATCACTGAGACGCCAAGTATGGCCAAGGAAGAAGGCTTTAATCAGGTGCTGAGCGGAGGAGATGGTAGGTCAGTCTCAAATCCATCTCCTGACTGACTAAAACCAGGGGTTTATATAGCAGGGAAGAAATGTAACAACGTGTAAGAAAACAAGAACTAGGGAGGGGCAATGTATTATCTCATTTTGATGCTGCTGGTAAAGACATACTCCAAACTGGGAACAAAAAAAGGTTTCATTGGACTTACAGTTCCACATGTCTGGGGAAAAAAAAGAAGAAAAAAGAAATACAGTGCATTTTTTGCACATCAATCACAAGACTCTGCAACCTTGCTGAATGTCTTTATTAGTACTAATATTTTTAGTTCATTTCTGAGGATTTTCTTGTTTTTTTTTTTTTTTTTTTTTTTTTTGAGACGGAGTCTCGCTCTGTC
>NW_012116610.1:2300-3545 GCF_000951035.1 Colobus angolensis palliatus
TTTTTTTTTTTTTTTTTTTTGAGACGGAGTCTCGCTCTGTCACCCGGGCTGGAGTGCAGTGGCCGGATCTCAGCTCACTGCAAGCTCCGCCTCCCAGGTTCACACCATTCTCCTGCCTCAGCCTCCCAAGTAACTGGGACTACAGGCACCCGCCACCTCACCCGGCTAATTTTTTCATATTTTTTGTAGAGACGGGGTTTCACCGGGTTAGCCAGGATGGTCTCCATCTCCTGACCTCATGATCCGCCCACCTCGGCCTCTCAAAGTGCTGGGATTACATACAGGCTTGAGCCACCACGCCCAGCCAGGATTTTCTATATATAATATTATGTCATCCCCAGACAGAAAGTTTTACTTCTTCCTTTCTGATCTGGATGTCTTTTATTTCTTTATCTTGCCGAATTGCCTTGGCTAGAGCCTCCAGTACAATGCTGAATAAAAGTGGTGACAGTAGATACGCTTGTCTTGTTTTTGATCCCAGGGGGAGAGCATCCTGCCTTTACCATGAAGTAGAATGTGAGCTGTGAGGCTCAGCAGGTCTCTCTCATCAGACTAAGGAAGTTCCCTTCTATTCCTAGGTTTTTGAAAGTGGTAATTAATTTTTAACTAAACTGCAAAAGTGATTCGACATTGGAAAATAGTCTTTTCACCAAATTGGACATGGGGGTGGGGAAAAAAAAAAGGATCCTCAACCTAGACCCTCATTCCTTACGCAAAAATTAACTCAAAATGATCACAGGTCTAATGTCAAGTGTAAAGCTACAAAACCTTTAGAAGAAAAAAACTAGAAAAATGTTTCACAACCTGGGCCAAGGCTAAAAATATTCTTAGATACAACAACAAAAGCTCAATCCATAAAAGATAAATTGACAAATTAGATTTCATCAAAATTTAAACCTTTTTTTCTATGTAAAAGTCACTGTTAAGAGAATGAAAAGACAAATTTTATACTGGGAGAAAGTATTTGTGTATTAGTCCATTCTCATGCTGCTATGAAGAAATACCCACGACTGAGACCGGGTCCAGTGGCTCACGCCTATAATCCCTAGCACTTTGGGAGGTAGAGGTGGTGGATCATCCGAGGTCAGGAGTTCAAGACCAGCCTGGCCAACATGTCGAGACCCTGTCTCTATTAAAAATAAAAAAATGAGGCCGGGCGCGGTGGCTCAAGCCTGTAATCCCAGCACTTTGGGAGGCCGAGACGGGCGGATTACAAGGTCAGGAGATCGAGACCATCCTGGCTAA
>NW_012116610.1:6139-7479 GCF_000951035.1 Colobus angolensis palliatus
GGGCGTGGTGGCACACACCCACAGTCCTAGCATTTTGGGAGGCCAAGGCAGGAGGATCACTTGTGCCCAGGAGTTAGAGACCAGCCTTGACAACAAAGTGAGACCTTGTCTTTACACAAAAATGTATATGAAAAAATTAGCCAGGCATGATGGTGCATACCTGTGGTCCCAGCTACTCAGGAGGCTGAGGTGGGAGGATCACCTGAGCCTGGAAATCGAGGCTACAGTGAACCATGATTGCACCATTGCATTCCAGCCTGGGAGACAGAGCAAGACCCTGTCTCTAAACAAATGAAAAATAGACCAGGCGCGGTGGCTCACACCGGTAATCTCAACACCTCGGGAGGCCGAGGCGGGCAGATCACGAGGTCAAGAGTTCAAGATCAACCTGGCCAATATGGTGAAACCCCATCTCTACTAAAAATACAAAAATTAGCTGGGCGTGGTTGCAGGTGCCTGTAGTCCCAGCTACTTGGGAGGCTGAGCAGAAGAATCACTTGAACCTGGGAGGCAGAGGTTGCAGTAAGCCAATATCATGCCACTGCACTCCGGCCTGAGCAACACAGTGAGACTCCGTCTCCAAAAAAATAAAAATAAAATAAAAATAAAACTTATTAAAAAGAAATAAAAAACTGGAATCATCTTGAAATAATAAAAGAAGTTGAATCCATTCATAAAAGCTTTCCCACGGAGAAAACTCCAAGCCAGAGGGTGTCAGTAACGAATTGTTGCAGACACTTAAGGAAAAAAATGATCAAATTTTACCCCCCAAAAAAGGGGGGGGGTAAAAATTGTTTGTTTGTTTGCTTGAGACAGAGTCTCTCTCTGTCGCCCAGGCTGGAGTGCAGTGGTGCCATCTCGGCTCATGGCAACCTCCATCTCGATCTCCCGGGTTCAAGCAATTCTCCTGCTTCAGCCTCCCGAGTAGCTGGTACTACAGGCATGCATCACCATGCTTGGCTAATTTCTTTTTATGTTTAGTAGAGATAGGGTTTCACCACGTTGGCCAGGCTGGTTTCGAACTCCTGACCTCAAGTGATCCACCTGCCTCAGCCTCCTAAAGTGCTAGGATTACAGGCATGAGCCATGACGCCCAGCCCCAAGAAAATTTCTTTTACAAATGAAAAAACTAAAAGAGCAATACCCAACTCATCTTTTGAAGTCATCTTCACTTTGACACCAAAACCAGACATCAACATAACAAGAAATGGAAATTATAGGCCGGGCGCGGTGACTCAAGCCTGTAATTCCAGCACTTTGGGAGGCCGAGACGGGCGGATCATGAGGTCAGGAGATCGAGACCATCCTGGCTAACACGGTGAAACCCCATCTCTACTAAA
>NW_012116611.1:0-1282 GCF_000951035.1 Colobus angolensis palliatus
TTCTACTTGAAGACAGGAGAGGAAAGAGTGGGGGGTGGGGGGCAGGGGACTTTATCTGCATCTTGAATACCAGCTCAGCCACAGCAGGATAGGGTACCAATCACAGTTGTGAGGCTTCCTTTTCAGGACCTCGATCCCAGATAACATTTCTAGACACACTCTGGGTCTGAAGGGAACCCTCTGACATGAAGAAAAGGATCCAGTTTCACCAGCATTTATCACCTGCTAACTGAAGAGCCCTTGGACCCTGAATAACCAGCAGCAATACCCAGGCACTTTGTCAAGGACCTTGGGTAAGACTCTGAGATTTGGAGGCTTCAGGTGAGACTCAGCACATTCCCAACTAAGGTGAATACAAGGTGAGAGACTCCTTCCACTTGAGAAAAATGGAAGGAAAAGTAAAGGGGACATTGTCATGCACTTTAGATATCAGCTTAAACACAGAAGGGTAGAAGATCAAGTGGGCCATCGGTATCCCCAATTCCAAGACTTGGCTCTTGGAACACATTACTAGACTAGCCTTTTGTGAGAGGAGAACCTACTGCCCTAAAGGGGGAGTCCAAGTGAGGCAGCATTTACCACAAGCTGATTGAAGAGCCCTTGGGCCATAAGGAAACATCAGAGGTAGTTGGGCAGTACTCCCCACATGTGGAAAAAGTCCTAGACACATACCATCTACCAATATTTAACCATGAAGAAATCCAAAACCTGAATTTTCCAATAAGAAGTAATGACATCACAGCCATGATAAAAACTATCCCAGTAAAGAAAAACCCAGGACACGATAGCTTCACTGCAGAATTCCACCAAATGTTTAATGAAGATGTAATACCAATCATAGTCAAATAATTTTGAAAGTTAGAGAAGGAGAAAATACTTCCAACATCCTTTTATGAAGCTAATATTATCCTAATACAAAAACCAAAGACATGTCCACAAAAGAAAACTACAGACAAATATCCCTGATGAATATTGATGCAAAAATCCTCAAGAAAATACTGGCAAATATAATTCAACAATATATTTAAAAGATCATTCATCATAGCCTAGTGGGATTTGTCACTGAGATGCAAGGATGGTTCAACATGCACAAATCAATGTGATAACTCATATCAACAAAATGAAGCACAAAAGTTATATGAACATTTCAATCGATGCTGAAAAGGCATTTGATAATGTTAAATATCCCTTCATAACAAAACCCTGAAAACACTGGACACAGAGGTAATAAACCTCAACCTAATAAAAGCCATATATGACAGACCCACAGCTATTATCATAC
>NW_012116611.1:1332-2420 GCF_000951035.1 Colobus angolensis palliatus
GGAGGAATCAGTATGTTAGAATGTCCATAATACCCAAAGCAATCTATAAATTCAATGAAATCCCTATTAAAATAGCAACAACATTCCTCACAAAGATAGAAAAAAAATCCTAAAATTTATATAAAACCACACACACAGAGACAGAGAGAGAGAGAGAGAGAGAATAGCTGGAGCTATCCTAAGCAAAAATAACCAAACTGGAAGAATCATATTACCTGACTTCAAATTATACTACAGACCTATAGTAACCAAAACAGCATGGTATTGTAATAACAACAGACACATAGACAAATGGAACAGCAGAGAGAACCCAGAACAAAAACCACACACAAGCAGTGAATTCATTTTATATAACAGTGACAAGAACATATACTGAGGAAAAGAGTATCTTCAATAAATGGTTCCAGGGTAAGTAGATATTCATCTGCAGAAGAGGGAAACTAGACACCTATCTCTTGCTTTATACAAAAATCAGATCAATATGTATCAAAGACTTAAATCAAAGACCTCAATCTGTGAAACTACAGCAAGAAAACATGAAGGGAACTCTCTAGGACATTGGTCTGGGTAAACACTTTTTGTGTAGTACTCCACAGGCGTAGGCAACCAACGCAAAAATGGACAAATAAGATTACATCAAGTTAACAAGCTTCTGCACAGCGAAGCTGGAAATGATTAAGGAAACCATTAACAGCATGAAAAGGCAACCTACAAATTGGGAGAAAATATTTGCAAACTACACATCTAGGAAGGGATTAATAACCAGAATATATAGGGAGGTCAAACAGCTCTATAGGAAAAAAAATCTAATAATCTGAAAAATGGGCAAAATATCTTAAATAGGCATTTCTCAAAAGAAGAAATACAAATGGCAAACAGGCATATGAAAAGGTGATCAACGTCGTTGATCATCAGAGAAATGCAAATCAAAACTGCAATGAGATTAGTTAAAATGGCTTATATCCAAAACACAGGCAATAACATATGCTGGCAAGGATGTGGAGAAAAGGGAACCCTCTTACACTGTTGGTGGAAATGTAAATTAGTACAACTACTATGGCGAATAGTTTGGAGCTTCCTCAAAAAAC
>NW_012116611.1:5200-6933 GCF_000951035.1 Colobus angolensis palliatus
AAAATAATAGTAGCAATAATAGAAGGCAGATATCTTTTCTAGAAGGTGGTATGATTTCCTTTGCATATATACCTGGAAGTGGGATTTCTGGATCAGATAATAATTTTAATTTTAATTTTTTGAGAATCCTTCATACTGTATGCTTATGTTTTATTCAAAAAATCATTGCCAAGACCAAAATCATGGAAATTCTACCCTTTGTGTTATCCTAGGTGATTTATGGTTTCAAGTGTTACATGTGTCTTTAATCTATTTTAAGTTGGTATTTGTGTATACTGTAAGATAAGGGTCTAATTTTATTCTTTTCTATATGAATATCTAATTATTCCAAGCGCATTTGTGGAAGAGATAATTTGTTCCCCACTGTGTATTCTTGGCAACATTGTGAAAGATAAGTTCAACATATATGATTGCATTTATTTCTCAACTTTCTGTTCTGTTCTACTATTCTATATGTCTGTTTTCATGACAGTACCAGAGTGTTTTTATTCCCATAGTTTTCTAATATAATTTGAAATTAGAGCATGTCATGACTCTAGCTTTGTTGTTCTTGGTCAAGAGTGCATATGCTGTTCAGGTCTTTTGTTGGTTCATGCAAATTTTAGGATCTTTTTGTTCATATAGCATTGAATCTCTAGATCACTTGGGGTAGCATGGAAATTTTGGTGGTATAAAATGTTTCCAATAGCATGCATGGACATATTTTTTATTTATTTTTTTCTTCAATTTCTTTCATTAATATTTTATAATTTTCAGTGTATACAACTTGGACCTCCTTGGTTAAATTTATTTTTTGACATTTTATTCTTTTTGAGGCATATAATTGTAAATGGGATTTTCTTCTCAATTTCTCTTTAGTTTAATGTTAACACATAGAGATATAAATGATTTTGTTCTTTTCTTATTCTGAAATTTTATGAGTTTTTTAATGAGTTCTAACTATTTTTGGTGTAGTGTTCAGTGTATTTCATATGTAATGTCCTGACATCTGCAAACAGAGATGTTACTGTTTTCTTTACGATTTGGATGACATTTATTTTCTTTTCTTACCTAACTGTTTTTGCTAGGACTTCCAGTACTATGGTGAATAAAAGTGGCAGGAGTGTGCATCCTTGAATTCTTTCTGATCTTAGAGAAATAGCTTTCAACTTTTTACTGTGGAGTATGATGTTATCCATGGGCTTGTGATACATGATCTTTCTTGTGTTTAGGTACATTCCTTCTATACTTAATTTGTTGAGAGTTTTTATAATGAAATATCTTCAATTTTATCCAAAGTTTTTTCTGCATCTCATGAGATGATTCATTCTGTTAATGTGGTGTGTTCCATTTGTTGATTTTCAGATGTTGAAACATTCTTGCATCTCAAGGGTAATTTCAATTTAATGATGTTATATGATCTTTTTAATGTGTTGTGGAATTTAGTTTGCTAGTCTTTTGTTGAGGACTTTTGCATCTGTGTTCATCAGGGTCATCATTCTCTTTCTCTTCTTGTAGTGTCTTTGTCAGGTTTGGTATCAGAGTAATGCTGGCCTCATTAAATGACGTTGTTAAAGTATTTCTTTTCATTTATTATTTTTTTTTTGGAAGAATTTGAGAAGGATTGGTATTCTTCATAAAATGTTTGGTGGAATTCAGCAATGAGGCCATCAGGTACTGGATTTTATTTGATAGGATGTATTTTTATTACTGATTAATTCTCCTTTCTCATTATTGGTCTGTTCAGATTTTCT
>NW_012116611.1:8579-10109 GCF_000951035.1 Colobus angolensis palliatus
GAAGGATAGATTTGCCAGGTAAAGTATTCTTGCTTTCCAGTATTTTTCTTCTTTTAGTGCTTTGATATATCACCCCATTTTCTCCTCATTTGAAAAGTGTCTGCTAATAAATCTGATGATAGCCAAATGGTGTTCCTTTTAATGTGAATTTTTAAAATTTTCCTACTTACGAGAGTCTCTCTTTGCCTTATAATTTTGTCAATTTGCTTACAATATGACTTTGTATAGTTTCGTGTGGATTGAACGTATTGGAGACTTTTGAGCTCTTTGTACCTGAGTATTTAAATCTTTCTCTAGATTTGAGAAGTTTTCAGCCATTATTTATTTAAATAATGTTTCTGTCCATTTCTCTCTCTCTTTTCCATCTCAAATTCTTGTGATGTGAAAGTTAGCCAATTTGATGCTGTCCCATAAAGTCCATATTTTCTTCATTCTTTCTACTTTTAAAAACTTACTGTATATTTTCAAATAACCCACATTTGAGTTCATAGATTGTTCTTTATGTTTGAGGAAATCTGTTATTGATAATCTCTATTACATTTTTCATTTCCTTCACTTTGATTTTTTGTTCCAGAACTTCTCTTTGGTAATTTTTTATACAACTTTAATCTTTTTGTTAAACTTATTTTGTTCATTTATTGTGTCTCTGATTTTGTTAACTTGTCTCTGTTTTTTTTGAAGTTTACTGAGGTTCCTTAGAACAATTATTTTGGATTATGTTTTCAGGCAATTTAAAGATCTCTATTTTTTGTGGTCAGTTACTGTGAAATTATTGTATTCTTTAGTGGTAATATGTTTCCTTGTTTTTTCATGTTTCTCACTGACTTGCATTGATATCTGCACATGTGATGGAGTAGTCACCTCTTCCAGAGTTTATTGAAATGCTTTCCATGAGGAAAGTCTTTCCTCAGTGGGTAGTTGCAAGGACACTGTTTGAGTGGTTGTGGAGGTTCTGGCTGTGGTTTGGGCACAGCAGCATAGTTTCCATGCAGATCTACCAGCTAAGTTTAATGTTGGCAAAGATTGCAGTGGTTCTTAACAGCCAAGGCTGAAGGTATCTGCAGTGGTGATGAAGGCCATTAGAGTTTTTAATGGTGAAGGCTGTTGGGTCTTTCTCATCATTTTTTTTTTCTACCAGAGAAGTCATGGCCCTGAGGATCTTTATTAGCACTGGATCCAGCCTAATGGCATTCTTCCCCTGGTGTCTCATGAACATTGCCTAAGAAGCAGCCATGGAGCTTGGATCTGAAGCATGGGCACACATAGAAAGATCAAGACTCTAGGATCCTGGGCTGCCATGACAATGGTGTCTGGTGTACACAAACCTTCATTGCCATATTGGTAATAATGTGTGAGGTATAGGTGTATGTGAAGTAGTTGGGTAACTGAAGTATGGAGCACAAATGTGTGTAGGACAACAATAGCAATGGGGTTTTCTGTGCAGACTATCTCATAGTAACATTGTTTCTGAGTTTTGGGTGCAGATGCATGCAATACAGCAATGGGGCTAGAGTTTGGAGTGTTAGCACA
>NW_012116611.1:10871-11968 GCF_000951035.1 Colobus angolensis palliatus
AGTTTAATCTTTCTTTTTATCTACTCTGAAAATCTGTCTCTACATTGATGAATTTTAACCATTCACATTTAGAGTGATTATTGATATAATGAGATTAATATCTAACACACTTGTTAATTGTCTTCTATTTCTCACACTTGTTCTTTGGTTTTAGTTTTGTTGTCTTTTTTCTGCCTTCTTGATTTTAATTTATCATTTTATGTATCTTTATTTTTTCTCTTTTATCACATCAATTATTCTTATTCTTGATTTTGTTATCGGTTTACCTAGAGTTCTCAATGTAGCTTACTTTCACATAACACTATATCATTTTACAGTTTAGAAGGGTGGTTACCAGAGATCAAGAATGGGGGAAATGAGATATTGGTAAAAGGGTACAAACTTGAGGTTATAAGATTTATAACTTTTGAAGATCTTATGCACAGCATGGGAACTATAGTTAATTACAATGTATTGGATACTTAAAACTTGCTAAGAGAGTAGCTCTTAAGTTTTTACCACACACACAAGAAAAAGTAGCTATGTGAGTAATGGATATGTTAATTAGCTTTATTGTGGTAAGCATTTCACAATGTATACATATATAAAAACGTCATGTGGTAGACCTTCAATATATACAATATTTTATTTGTCAATTATAACTCAGTGAAGCTGGGAAGAATCTTAGTCTTTTAGAGTGCTTGTGTCCCTGGGTTGTGATTTTCACATTTCCTCTGTGGTTCTATAGCTATTTTTGTTCTCCACTTATGTAAGACAGAAAGTCTAGAAGGAGATAAATTTGGTTAAGCGTCTTTCTTCTAGTTTGGATGAGACTCTGGTGAAATTCTTTCTTTTGAAGAAATGGCCTTTGTCATGATGAACATGTTGTGTATATTTTAAATGGTTACCTTTTCCATCTCCTTCCATAAAAAGGAAGATTTTAGGTTTTTTTTTTTTTTTTTTCTTCTCTCTGTTACCATGAGAAACTAGTGAGTTCCTGGAGGTAAAACTTACAAACATGTGGACTTTTCCTTTGAAGTATGACCCCAAGACATTTATCACTTTTGCTCTAGTGCACACTCAGCCTCCATCAATTTTTTTTTTTTTTTTTTTTTTTT
>NW_012116611.1:12787-16623 GCF_000951035.1 Colobus angolensis palliatus
AAAAAAAAATGGATAACATAGTGAAGAAACCTGAAAAAGAAAAAGAAGATAAAAATGACTGAAAAGAAAATTTAACATATGAAAAAGTGTATCACAGGGATAGTTTATGGGCAGTTTCATGGAGATACTTCCTAAGAGATAACTGACTTTTATGATCATTAACTCGATTTTGAAATATTGTGTCATAATGAATAGCTGCTTTTTTTCTTTTAGGAAATGGCTGTCCTCAGAGAATATGATCACGTTCATTTGCCACTACATGGCATTGCCTTTTCTTGAAATTTTTTCATGATTTGATATACAACAACATGAGCATTTCTGATTAAATGTTCCCATTTTATGTGCAATGCTTCTATATTGTTTTGGTTATGCAAAAAATCCAATCTATATGCACTCAATTACAGACCACAAATTTGATGTAAACAACACTGGCCAAACAGCAACACTATTAAATAAGAGGCTTCTTATACTACCATACACAAAATTATTTTTGAACTAGTAATTAACTACACTGACTTTTTGGGCAAATGCTGTTTTAATTCCTGAAAAGTTCCTGGAATGTTATAAGCTTGAAGGAATGCCAATTCCTTCTTATACTACCATACACAAAATTATTTTTGAACTAGTAGTTAACTACACTGACTTTTTGGGCAAATGCTGTTTTAATTCCTGAATTGTTCCTGGAATGTTATAAGCTTGAAGGAATGTCAATGCAGGCAAATGATACATTTTTAAACTGAAGCTTTTGTCATTGTCATGCTGTGTGACCAATCCATTCATTAGAATTTTTACCTTTGAGGTTAATGGAAAAAAAAAAACTTTATTGGTAACATTTTGAAATTCACTTGTAGAAGCTTTGGCTACACTTACTCAAAACTGTCATTGTGGCTTGAAAATGTATTTTTTTCTACAAAGTTCACCAGATCTTGAGCATTTACAAAATGCTTTATTTTTCTGAGTTATTAACAAAAAAGTAAGTAGAAAAGTGCTAAACTTTTTGGATTCGACCGGGGTATTAACTGTGTATAGTTAATAAAAAACAGTAGAGGCAGTTGAAAGTGCCATTCATTAACCAAAGCGAAGCATATTTCTGTATTAGGTTTAGTGGTAAATATAAAAAAATCAAAGAAGTTTACCATTTAATGTGTTTTGTAACACAGAAGAAACCGTAATATGAACAGGTGTCTTTGGTTCAGAAGGTCACTGAGCTTGTGGAGTTCTTTATATTCTCTGACAGGCATTTTTTGAAGGTAAGCATGACATCTATGTTTGAAGCAGCCAAAGTACATGATTGAATAATTTGGCAGGGGAGAGTTCTTGTTTTTTAACCTGCATTTTTACTTATTCTGTGATCTTTGAAATACTCACTGTATTTGTATTCGGAGAGTGCTTCTGGTCTACAAATTTTGTAAGTATATGCTATCTGTTTAAAAGTCTGGTTATTGCTCAGCTGGTGGAATTAAGCAGATTTTTGCTTTTGCAGCACCAATTAAAATTAATATTTAAACTTGTATCACTCAGTGTTAAGTAACCTTGTACATTTAACTAATTACAGCCTTTTAAAAAGGTAATAATTTCAGAGATCTCATTCATTGTCTTGTAAGAAACACAGTAAGAAGGAATGATATTCAGCTTCCCCCTATGCCAAGTCTGTATAACCCATGGTTCTCTGGAGAGTCATAAGCAATAGGATATGTATGTAGATATATGATAGAGAACTTAGAGGAAATGGCTCATGTAATTACAGTAGCTGGAAAGTCCAATGACAGGCTTTATGCAAGTGGAAACCCTGGGAATGCTGGTAGAATTGTTCAGGATTTTAAAAGCCTCAGAACCTAGGGAGGCTGCAGTAAATTCTGCAATCCAAAGGCTGGCAAGCCTAAAATTCTGATGACTGAGGCACCCAGAAGAAGACTGTTTTAGTTCTCAGGGAGAGACAAATTCTCCTTCTGAATTTGTTCTCTCTAGGCCCCAGGTGATTGAATGATGTTGACCAATAACAAGGGCAGATTTTCCTTACCTAATCCACTCAGATTCACACACTAATCTTCTCTGTAAACAACCTCACATACACACCAAAAATAATCCTTAACCAGGTTTCCAGGTATTATTTCATCTTGTCAAGTTGACACCTAAAATTAAGCACAGAAATCCAATTCTTGACAATGTGACACTCATATGTATCTCCTTAAACTATACTAATTTGTTATAATGTTTAGTACAATACTGTAATCCTTGAATAAAACCATGGGACCCATATGAAGTGCCACTAATAATGCTGGAAGTGTTTTCAAGGAGCACAGAAAAGTCTGACTTTATGAGAAAGAGTTGAATTGACTGATAAGTACTACAGATAGCACAGAAAATTCATGACATTTCAAGAAAAAGTTGACTTGCCTGATATGTACTATAGGTTGAGATCTGCAGCTGTGCTTGCCTGACATTTCAAGGTTAATAACTCAAACTTAAGGATCATTGTAAAAAAAAAAAAAACTGAAGCAAGCTCCAAAAGCTTTCACTTTTTGAGAAATACCTTATCTTGTGTTGAATATACAACTTTTATGTGAGTGAAGGATTGCTAAAAGAAAGGCACACCTAAATATTCTAATGCAGCTCAAGAAAAAGCCCAGTTATTATATGACAACATAAAGCAAAAAGAAGATGAAGGATCTAAAGCTGAAAATTTTAATACCAGCAAGAAATGGTTTGATAATTTCAGAAAGAAAAATTCTGGCTTAAAACGTTTTTAGAAATTTTGGCTTAAAAATGTCAAGAAAAGAGGAGAAGCGTCTTCTACTGACCTAGTGGAAGCAGACCAGGTCCCAGCTACCATTAAGAAAATCGTTGAGGAGAAGGTATATCTACCTGAATGAGTTTGTAGTGCACACAAAAGTACCCTATTCAGAAATAAAATGCCACAAAAGGACATTCATTAGGATAAAAGAGAAGTGAGCATGAGGATTAGAGACAGGATAGTATAACTCTTCTGTTTTGTGTAAATACGGTCAGGTTTATGATAAGGACTGCTCTTATCTATAATGTCGCTAACCCTGGAGCATTGAAGGGAAAAAGGATAAATACCAGTTGCCAGTCTTTTGATTGTAATACAAGTAGGCTGGGACAATAAGAATCTTTTTTTTTCTCTATTAATCATTTGATGCTTTGTCTTTGAAGTCAGAAAATATCCTACCAAAAAGAGACTGCCTTTTAAAGTTCTTATAATATTGAACAATATCCATTGCCACCCAGAACCCTAGGTGTTCAACACTGAATGTATAAAAAGTGGTCTAATTGCTCCCAAAATAATGTTTGCAATTCAGCCTCTAGATTAGGGGATCATAGGGATATATAAGCCTCATTACACATGGTTATCTAAGGAAAGGATTGTCAACTGTATGGAAAATAATTCTAATAGAAAGAAGATGATAAGAATCTACCATTCAAGATGCCATTATCGTTACTTAAAAAAAGCCACAAAAGGTATCAAGCTTGAAACAATAAATTTCTGCTGGAGAAAATTGTGTTCAGACGTTGTGCGTGACTTCACAGATTTAAAACAGAGCCAATCAAACAAATCATGCAAGAGATTGTGGGTATGACCAAAAAGGTATGTGTGGGGGTGTAAAGTGTTTCCAGGTATGAATCTTGAGGGGTTCTGGTTCAATAAGACTGACTAGAAGCATTCATTTACCTTTATTATGAAGATAAGTAAAAATAGCAAGTAAATAGCAAGACCTCAAGTACATCATCTCATAGAGCAGACTGAAATTCACCAGGTAAGTGATGGGAGCCACAGAAAGCCAAGAAGTGTGCAGCCAGACGACCACTGATTCAGG
>NW_012116611.1:17505-19309 GCF_000951035.1 Colobus angolensis palliatus
AGTTCCAAACTGAAGCCACTCCCACAGAGAGTAATGTGAAAGAAAAATAAATCTCAGGACCCCCAAACTACTAAGAGAAAAGTCAAGGTGAAAACTATTTCAGGCAAAATTGACTTGCATTTTATTCCTAAAGAAGATAGCTATAAAGATAAGAAGCTACATACTTTCCTCACTATTTGCCCACAGGAAATTCCTTGTAGACATAGAACAGACAGAACTCTAAGTCATCCCTCTGAGGCTCACCTGAGACAAATTCATATCTGATTGCTTCCTCTGCCTTGTTGTTTATATAAAAATCCAGATTTACTGAGCCAAGCTAAATTGTGTATTTAGTGGAAGGCTGATCAAGGACTCAAAAGAATGCAACCTTTTGTCTTCTAACCTGGAAGCCCTCACTTCGAGTTGTCCCACCTTACTGGACTGAACCAATGTACATCATACACATATTGATTGATGTCCCATGTCTCCCTAAAATGTGTAAAAGTAAACTGTACTCTGGACTACCTTGGGCACATGTCATCAGGACTTCCCTGAGGAAGTGTCATGAGTGTGTCCTTAACCTTGGCAAAACCAACTTTCTAAATTGATTGAGACCTGTCTCAGATATTTTGGCTTAACAGTAACAATACAGGCACTTACTGTGGCCTAAAGATAGACAACAGTATGCCTCTAAACTGAGAAGCATGAGCCATGGGACAAGAGTGTTATTTGGAAATAGATCATGCTCTAGCCTATCCCGGGTATGGAGCTGGTGCCATCCCCTCACTTCCTTCAGAGACCTCAAAGACTCCTGGCCACCCCCATCAGGGCTGGTGCCTGCACCCATCATTGAAGTACTCGTAAGCATGCCAGGGGATCCAGCGCTGTTCATTTTTGTCACCCCCCCCAATTAAACAGGGAGCTAAAGGCACTGGGGACTCCACTATTCAGCCCATCACAGGAAACAACAGAGAGCATCTCACAGGAAACAACAAAGTGCATACATATCTCCTTGTGTTGCAGCTGGCTCTTACCTACAATCACCACCTAGTGGCCTGCACATTGAACGGAATAGCCACCTATAAAACCTGCCAATAAAAGACAACAGGTCTATAGAAGCAAAGACAAAAGATCCTACTCAACATACATTATAGTCACACTCTCTGGGGAGGATGAAAAAGAAATAAGAAAAAAAAAAGCAATCCTATCCTAAAGAAAATAATTTCAAAAACAAGGAGTGCCAGCCTTTGCAGATGAGGAATCAGTGTAAATTCTGGCATCATGAAAAAACTAAATATTGTGAGACCACCAAAGGATAACACTAGATCTCTAGTAATGGATCCTAACCAAAGTGGAAATTCAGAAATGATAGATGAAGAATACAAAGTATGGATTGTGAGGAAGTTCAAAGAAATCCAAGAGAAGGTTTAAAATCAACACAAAGAAACAAAAGCAATCTGAGAAACAGAACAGATAAAAATATTTAAAAATGAAACAGAATTTTTGGAAATGAAAGAATCACTTATGTAATTTGGAACTAGAGTTGAAAGGTTTGACAGTACACCATACTAAGCATAAGAATTTCAGAATTTGAAGATGGTTAATTCAAACTAAGTCAGATAAAAATAAAGAAACAAATGTAAAAGAATAAACAAAACCTTCAAGAAATATGGGATTATGTAAAGCAACCAAACCTGTAATATAGTGGTATTTCTGAGAGAGAAGAAGAAAAATTAGGCAGCCTAGACAACATATGTGAGAGAATAATTCACAAAAATTTCCATAATCTTGCTAGAGAGGTAGACATCCAAGTATAAGAAATCCA
>NW_012116611.1:22089-23846 GCF_000951035.1 Colobus angolensis palliatus
TCTCACTATAGTTACTGATTATGTAAAGTTTGAAAAATTAGGATCCAATATTATAATAATTTCTTATGATCTTTATTGGACAATCATTTTCTATAGTTGATTTATAAATGCTTCCTAGAGATACCAGAAAGATTTAAAATTTTCCATTTATCAGTGTGTAATGTTTGTAAAAACAAGCAAAGTCAATTTTCAAGTGTGGAATCATTTGATAGTAATAACCTATGTGAAGCTCAAATTCAGGATTTTCCTAGATTTAATGCCTTTCTTCAGATTTTGCATTGGTATCTTAAAGTTCTGGTCTTGAGACAAAAGAACATTTTATGCACTTTACCTTTCTTTTAACTAATCATTATTAAAGACATCTAGAGACATTATAAATGCCCCTTATCTATCATCTCATAAATAATGGGAAAACATATTTACTAATATAGAACTTCTTATAAGACAGATCATAGAGACAAATTCTTCCTTGCTACTCTGGCAATGAACAGTTAGCGTAAACTCATCACACTATCACCATAGGCATATCATGACACCCAGAGGTTTTTGTGGCCCAAAAAAGTAATTTCTGTTTTGCTTCATATAAATCTAGAATTAGGAATGGGATAATTGAACCTTATTTTGTGCTTCATGTGATGAGTTAATACTAATTATTGTATAAACATCAAAGGAGAATTTTCTCTACAGAACAGTGACTAATTATCCATTTTCCCTTGTGCCTAACTTAGTAGATGTTCAAAATGTTAATGGTAATCTAAACCTGTTATGTTTTTGATTGACTCATTCTATGTTTTACAGTGTATTTGAGCTGTAGTGACTATGTACTTTTTATAGTTTACTTGATATTGAATATTTTTTTCACCAAATAGCGTGAAAGTGTATCAGTAGAAAAAGTAACATTTTGCAATCTTTTACTATGGTTATAATACTAATTTTTATTTTTATGAAAATATCATTCCTATAAAACTCAGAATACACTTAATTAGACACATGTGCTGAACAGGCTTAAAAAACCCAAACCACTGAAAAATGCTAAACTGACATTATGCTGACACTGTGGATTGGCTAAGTTTTAATTGTTATATGTGATGAGCTTGTGTGGAAGTGATTCACATGGTACCATGATAATGGCACTTAGTGAGCATGTCAATATAAACATAAAAGTTTAACATAAATATGATTTTAGTAAAATATGCCTTGCTAATAACTTGCTTCATATAACTAATGCTATAGCTTTCAAAAATTAACTCAGAAATCTGTAACAAATTATAATATATATTCAAAAAATCCCTTGTCATTAAAAGTGTGAATTATTTAAATATCTTTTGAAGATGCCTCAGTTTTGCTAAGAATGGTTCTTGAAGAAACTTTTGCTAATTAGTTGTCAGCCATCATTTCTTTATCATCACATTACACAAGTCGTGGAATATACTGGCATGTACATTTATCCAAATAGAAAACAAAGTATATGTTTTTTAAAAATTAGTTTCTCCAGGACCATTTATTTTGGCTTTTAAAAATGTTTTATTTCATACAAGCATTTATTTTGCCTATTGTGAAAATTTCACATATTATGAATCTGATCAATGGCCAGACCTATTTACACTCATAGTGCTAGTATAATTTTGTATAGTACTCTATTTATAATAAATGTAATGGTGAACAAACAAGTTGATACCTACACTGTTTAAGTTGCAGGAGAAGGGTTTATTCTTTTATATATAGATACATAAATAAATAGGCAATTCAATAATAGT
>NW_012116611.1:25845-27287 GCF_000951035.1 Colobus angolensis palliatus
AAACAATTAATAGCATACTGTTGACTAGAAGCCTTACGGATAACATAAACAGTTGATTAAAACAAATTTTTATATTATATTTATTAAATACTGTACTCTTACAATAAAGTGAACTAGAGAAAAAATGTTTTTAAGAAAATCATAAAGAAGAGAAAATATATTTAGTATTCATTAAGTGGAAGTGGATCATCATAGAGGTCTCCATCCTCATTGTCTTCATGTTCATAGTATGATTATATTTATGCAATTGTTATTTAATAATTCAGCTTTACATTTGATTACATTTCCTTTGACTGCTAGTGGTGCCATGTATGGTCTGGAAATGTGTCTGTATGTTGTGATAAATTTTAAATTTTATAATAGATATGTATATAGTCTATAGTTGTGAATAATAAGATAGACTAGTATATACATATGTTTTATGCATTCATGGCATTCCATACTTCTTAATCTTATCAAAATTCCTTGACTATGTTGACCGTGGGTTTTTTAAAATTATCACAAATCCCCAGACATTTTGCCGATGTATTTGTTGAAAAAAATCCACACATTTCAAGCCCATGTTGTTCAAAGATCAACTGTAATAGCAAACTGAATCCTGCAACTTGTAAGAAGAAATATACAACATTGCCAAATGAGATTTATACCTTGAAGGTAATATTGGTTTAATATCTAACAATTAATGGAATCAACACATCACATCAATAGAATCAAAGATAAAAATCAGAGGACCATCTCAGTAGACACAGAAAAACCATTTGACTGAATCAAATGTAATTTCATGGTAAAACCACTCAATTAACTAGGAATAGAAGAAAACTTCCTGAACCTGATAAAGAGTATGCACAAAAAAACCCAAAGCTAATATTACACTTAACCATGAAAGGCTGGATTCTTTCTCCTTAAGATCAGAAATAAGACAAAAATATCTACTCTCACCACATCTATTTAAAATTGCAAAGGCACTACTCTCCAGGGGAATTAGGTATGCAAAAGAAATAGTAAGCATTCAAATTTGAAAGGAAGAGGTAAAACTATCTCTATTCACAGATAAAATGATCTTGAGTGTAGAATATCTTGAGGAATTAATGACAAATATTAGAACAAGTAAATGAGTTCAGCACAACTGTAGTATATAAGATCAATAAACAAACATTAATTTTACTTATTTAAACTTGAAACAAAGAATCTGAAAATAAAATTAAGAAAGCGATTTTATTTACAATAGTACCAAAATAATAAAATATTTAGAAATAAACTTAAGAAGTGTAAAACTTGTACCCTGAAAACCATAAACAATTGTTTAAAGTAATTAAAGACAATAATATGTGGGAAAAATACTTACGATTATAGAACTGAAAAGTTTACATTGTAAGGTGAAAATGTTTCCCAAATTGACTTACAGATGCAACACAATGCTTGTTATTTTATTTATAGAAATT
>NW_012116611.1:27337-27674 GCF_000951035.1 Colobus angolensis palliatus
AATATATTTAGTATTCATTAAGTGGAAGTGGATCATCATAGAGGTCTCCATCCTCATTGTCTTCATGTTCATAGTATGATTATATTTATGCAATTATTATTTAATAATTCAGCTTTACATTTGATTACATTTCTTTTGACTGCTAGTGGTGCCATGTATGGTCTGGAAATATGTCTGTATGTTGTGATAAATTTTAAATTTTGTAATAGATATGTATATAGTCTATAGTTGTGAATAATAAGATAGACTAGTATATACATATATTTTATGCATTCATGGCATTCCATACTTCTTAATCTTATCAAAATTCCTTGACTATGTTGACCGTGGGTTTTTT
>NW_012116611.1:33479-35166 GCF_000951035.1 Colobus angolensis palliatus
TATATATATCTACGATGCATCTAAATAAAAATTTTGTGGCACATAGCAGAACAGCTCTCAGTCAAATTTAAAAGATAATAAAGTTTCTATTCACCATTACATAATGCAAATTTACTCTCTTCTCCCTTCTTCCTGATTCTCCATTGTTACCCTGAATCATCAACGCCCTTTGTTGTCCATAATTAAAAATATTCCAATTATTTATCTGATCTTCTTCTATAAATATTACTTGAAATTTTGTGATGATTTTTCTGAATTTTAGTAAATGCTGGTAAGCTGAGTGAGTATTTAACAAAAATGTCTCAATATATTTCTAGTTTAGATAACACAGTTGTATTCCAAGAAGTATATTCTAGTGACGTAATGCCACAATGTGAAGGGAAGGGGAATATAAACTATTAAATATATAAGAAGAGGTATATTTATGTATAATGATCCAAAAAAGATACTATTTAATTTGGCAAAATATCAAGTATGAAATTCACCTCCATTTATTTATTTACCTTTTATTTTATCTGTTTTGGAGCTAGAATAATCACACTGTTGAAGAGCGTCTTTAAAATTATTATTTGGATGGTATTCACTGGTTTTCTTACTGGAAGAAAATGACATTAATTAATAAGCATTTTTAATGAACAAGAATCAGGCTTTAGTCAAGTTTACCATGCTTATTAAGGTCATACAGATATGTATGATGCAAAAGAAATGTGCATTCAGTAGAAATTGTCCTTGGAGTACCCACACAGCCATTCTGTTTTCCACATTCAGTACAGTAGTCAATAAATTAGGTGATGCATTTAATACTTTATTATAAAATAGCCTTTGCGTTAGATAATTCTGTCCAATTATAGGCTAATATAAGTGTCCTGGGCACATTTAGGCTAAACTATAATGTTTAGGCCAAACTATAATGTTCAATAGGTTAGGTCTATTAGGTGCATTTTTGACTTATGGTATGTTCAAGCTATGATGAGTTTATAGAGATGTAACACCATTGTAAGTCCAGGAACATCTGTAAATATATTCTGTAACTTAAAACATCTGCATAAATTTTAGAGTATAAGAAGAGTTGTATGCTGGTCATTTTAGTTTGTAAAATTCTATTTCACATGTTAAAAGTCTTTTCTGGTACAAGAAAAACCTCTAAGCAAAAAAGAAAATACTGCGTCTTGGCTTTTTTTAACAGAGGAGGAAAAAGAAGGAAATATCTAATTTCAAAGTACCTTCTATTGAAACTTAAATGATTAAATACAAAAGGAAACTCACATTATTGACTCTTTTTATGTGTGCTTTCTAGAGAGAGAATCATTGCTGCGGAGTCTAATAATACAGCATATTTAAAATCCATATAGGTCTGCTTAAAACTATGGAAACCATAATTAATTGACTGGGGAATTCACTTTTAATGTGAAATCAAATCCGCAAGGGTTTTTAGTTCTCTTTTTGTTAAACATCTTTTGGTATTATAGACGTTCTGAGTTTTATTTCCAATTGAAGAGAGTGTACCAACGTCAATGTTTTAAAATTACATTTGACACATATTTTTGTTTGTTTTAAAATACATGGTACCTTTTGATAAATTATCTCTGCTTACCACAAATCTTTCTCTCCTTACCCTCTTTGTATTTATTTAATTTCTTTTCTTCTGACCTATTTGATTATTAAATACATTTAGATGAAAAGTATG
>NW_012116611.1:36046-51713 GCF_000951035.1 Colobus angolensis palliatus
GAAAAGTCACATATCTCTTTTTTTCTAGGATTAGTCTCTGGTGCTTTATTCTGTTAATTTGGTGAGGTCATGTTTTCCCGGATGTTCTTGATACTTATAGATGTTCATCTCTGTCTGGGCATCAAAGAGTTAGGTTTTTATTGTAGTTTTCTTAGTCTGGGCTTATTTATCCTCATTCTTCTTGGAAAGACTTTCCAGGTTTTCTAAAAGACTTGGGTGTTGTGGTCTAAGCTGTATCTGCTATAGAGGGTACCACACGCTCATTAACACTGTTTTTTTGCAGACTTATCTAGGTACCATGTGGATAGTCCTGGGCAAGATAGGGAAGAATTTTCTGAATTACAAGGCAGAGACTCTTGCTCTCTCCCCTTCCTGTCTCCCAAACAGAGTCTCTTTTTCCCCTTTGAGCCACTTGGAACTGTAGTTTTTGTGACACAAGCATCCCTGTGGTCACCACACCTAGGACAGCACTAGGTCAGACCTGAAGTTAGCATGGCACTGGGTCTCACCCAAGGCCTACTGTAACCACTCCCTGACTACTTACTGTGTTTACTCAAGGCCATGGGGCTCTACAATTAGCAGGTGGTAAGGCCAGCCAGGCCTTTGTAATTCCTTCATGGTGGTGAGTTTCCCCAGACCTCGAGTGGGTCCAGAGGTGCCTACCAGGAGCTAGGGGCTGTAGTCAAAAACCTTAGCAGTCTACCTGGTATTCTAGTGTACTGCAACAGAGCTGGCAGTCGAACAAGAGAGCCTAGTCCTTCCCACACTTCCTTTCTGTTTCCAAAGGCAGAGGAGCCTCATCTTGTGGCCACTGCCACCACAGACCCACAGAGAGTGCTACCAGGCTATGGCCGATGACTCCTTAAGGCCCAAGGGCTCTTCAGTCAGCTTGTGGTGATTGCTGCCTTGCCTGAGACCCACTCCTCCACCTTCAAGGTAGCGGGTGCCCCTGTGGCCAAGCACAGGTCCAAAAATGTTGTCCAAGATCCAAATCTTGAAATCAGGGACCTCAAGAGAGCACTTAGTGCTGTAAACCCCTGTGGCTAAGCTGGTACCTAACGTGAAAGACAAAGTCCCCTTTACTTTTCCCTCTAGTTTTCTCAAGCAGAAGGAATCTTGCTTTGTAGCCACCAGAACTGAGAATGTTTTGAGTCTCTACTGAAGCCAGCAAGTCTCAGAGTGCCACCCCAAGCCCTTGACATAGTACCAGGGTATCACTGCTAGTTATTCAGGGCCCAAGGGCTCTTCAGTTAGCAGTTGATGAATTATGCCAGAATTGGCTCCTTTCCTTCAAGGGAGTTGGTTCTCGTCTTACACAGTGTGTCTAGCAACATCATCCGGGAGCTGGGGCCTGGAAAGGGGATCTCATGACTAACTGGTGCTCTATCCTGCTCTGGCTACGCTGGTATTCAAGAATCAAGACAAAGCCCTCCGCACTCTTGCCTCTCATCTCCTCAAGCAGCCGTTCAAGTTTATTTGGAGACCCATAGCAATTTAGCCCATGGTGGTGAAGCTTGCAGAAACTCAAGTAAGGGCCGCCAAGCTTGGCAATTCCCCTCTAGCTAGGGCTGGTTTAAATGCACCCTCTGTTGGTGGGCATCAGCTGAGTTCGCTTTCGTTTCTCTTTCTGCTATAGCACTGCAGCACTGAGGTCAATGTCTCACAATTGCTACACTATCCCTCTTCCCAGCACACAGAAATGTTCTCCACACCACATGGACACTGCCAGGGGATGAAGGAGGAGTGGTGTTAGCAATTCAAGACTACTTTTTTCTACCTCTTCAGTGCCTCTTTCAGCAATATAAAGTTCTAATCAGGTGCTCATCTAATTTTTGGTTCTTATAATGGTGTTCTTTGTGAATTGTTGTTACATTTATGTTCTTGCAGGTGACATGGTTAGTGGAGTCTTCTGTTCTGCCACCTTGCTCCCCCTCCCTCAAGTACTGTTTTACAGTTTTGAAGAGCACTGGTCAGGTATTTTTCAGAATGTCCCCCAGTTGGAATTTCTCTGATGTTTATCTCATAATTAGACTGGCATAATATGTGGAAATCCTGAGGTGTAAAACATCATTGTCATGACATCATATCAATGATACATACTCTCAACATGACGCATCACCATTGATGTTAACATTGGTCACCTGCCTTAGATAATGCTTTCTAGTTTTCTCCAGTGTAAAGTCACTTTCATTCCCTCCCTATCCATATTGTATGTGTGTGCAGCTCAGATTTAAGGAGTGGGGAGTTACACTCCACCTCCTTAAGGACAGATTCTCTACATAAATTATTTAGAATTCTTTTGTGTGAAAGATGTAGCTATTCTTCTCTACTCATTCATTTATTCAATAACTCATTAATTTATATCAGTATGAACAAAATTTTTTTATTGTGGATTATTTTCCAGTACAAGCTCATTTATTATGTTGCTCAATTTTTTCCAGCTTTAACCATTGGTAGCTCTTTTTATTTGCTCCTATAGCCCTTTGATGAACCTCAAAATGATCTGATTTTTAAGGTACAGTCTTACTTTCTGGTGCTATAAGACGCACCAGGCTTGCCTTACGTATTTTCTTCCCTGTTTGTAGAATGAGTCATTCCTTTAAGGAGATGTGGTTTCTTTTATTGAATATCATATTAGAAAACAAGATTCGGGTGCTGGGTGTACTCTTTGCTAATGACATATAATTGCTTTTAGGCTCTCTCACCTGACAGAGTAAAAAGATAAAGTTGTGAATACGAACCTTTGTATTATAGACTTACCTGTAAATATTTATGTATGTATTCATTTCTATATTATCATATATATAAATGCATGCTGATGTCTCTAACATTGTTTAATTTACCATATATATGATCCCAGCCTCCTCCTCTCTTTGTTAATATTTAAACTCTCACTCCAACAGTAAAAGCATAAACAAAAACAAACACAGAAAACCGGCTCCTAAAATTGTTTCTTTATATATTAAAGTTTTGGTAAATCATAACACTTAATCATTGTCACAAGTTAAGGTCTTAGTGTAGGGCTGGAGACCCTTTTTTCTCTCTCTCCTCTAATAAACATCTTCCTTTTACTTTCTGCGACCTCACTCTCTCAATTCTGATATTTATCTTCTCAACTCATCAATACTCTACACTCCACATGATATCACCTTTTTTCAGTCAAGTGAATCTCCATTTTTAGTGCTGAAGTCACCTCCAAGCAGAGAGCCAAGAGGCTTTTAAGGACCCAGTTATTTTTCCCCTTTATCTCATACTTGTACTGCTTAATTTCCATTCTATAGAAAGCCATTTTATACATGTATCCAGATTTACTATTCTTTATGTAGGAAGAGCAAATCTAATCACTGTAACTCGTTCATGGTCAGAAACAGGATGGATTTTGGCATTTAATATCCAACAATAAAAATAAAATATTAATTCTTCTTCAGTGTGTCTGCTGAAATACCAGTGACCATCTTTTCAAGTGTTAGCCAACTGCAGTCACATGATTTGTCTTCTCACGTTACATCTCTTACATTTCTTTCACATGGTGTCTCTTACAAACCAAGACCTATGTTTGAAAGTGTCTACCAGTCCATTAATAAGAGCGTTTAATTAAAATGCCAGTTGTGTTACAACTTGTTCCTTAAAAATTTCTAAATAACTGAAAAATGAAGGTTTAATTCCCAGCTGTAGATTCCCCAGATAAATTCAGGAAATACCTTTATAAAATCTGGTAAGAAAAAAAGCAAACAGCTCTTCCGGTTCTAGGCGCTTCGGGAGCGGCGGCTAAAGGTGCAGACGTGGCCAAGTCTAAGAACCACACCACACACAACCAGTCCCGAAAATGGCACAGAAATGGTATCAAGAAACCCCGATCACAAAGATACGAATCTCTTAAGGGGGTGGACCCCAAGTTCCTGAGGAACATGCGCTTTGCCAAGAAGCACAACAAGAAGGGCCTAAAGAAGATGCAGGCCAGCAATGCCAAGGCCATGAGTGCACGTGCCGAGGCTGTCAAGGCCCTTGTAAAGCCCAAGGAGGTTAAGCCCAAGATCCCAAAGGGTGTCAGCCGCAAGCTTGATCGACTTGCCTACATTGCCCACCCCAAGCTTGGGAAGCGTGCTCGTGCTCGCATTGCCAAGGGGCTCCGGCTGTGCTGGCCAAAGGCCAAGGCCAAGGATCAAACCAAGGCTCAGGCTGCAGCTCCAGCTTCAATTCCAGCTCAGGCTCCCAAAGGTGCCCAGGCCACTACAAAGGCTACGGAGTAGGTATCTCTGTGTGCCAACGTGAGGACAGAAGGACTGGTGCGACCCCCCACCCCCACCTCTGGGCTGCCATCTGCATGGGGCTGGGGTCCTCTTGTGCTGTTTGTACAAATAAACCTGAGGCAGGATTTGTTAGCCTCTGTCTATGAAAAAAAAAAAAAAAAAAAAGCAAACAAAAAATTCTATTCCACATGACTTCTTTCATTAAGAAAATACCTGGAAGAGAGTCTTCCAATGTAAATATGGTAATGAGTCCTTTGTAACTACAGCCTGGTGATATTTTGATTCACTATGTTTCTCAAATAAAGGTTAAGTCTCTACTTCATTTTTCAAGAGTTATTATTGATATTAGAAATCGCATTGTATTATTTTGAATTGGTGGTTGTTTTGTATCATAAAACTAAGGAGATGATAACAGCATAGTTTCATGAATGACACAGTTTATGACATACAAGTATAATTGTTTTCCCTTAGGTTTGCAGTGTTTAAAGAGGGGGAGAATAACATGAACAAATCTCACAGAGAATGCACTCAGTAGGCGAGGTACATTAACCACATAGTAAGTGAGTTTCAAAATTATTAGTCTACTTGCCAAATCTGAATAAAAGCAGGCCTCTGTGGAAAGTAAAGTCTAATTGAACTTTGAGGTATGACTTTATAGGAGTGGTTCTCAGGAGAGATTATATCCAACATAGTAGGAGATCTGTGAAGGCGCTTCAGGTCCTTTGACACAAGAAGATGCAGTTTCTGTTGACAAGCAAGGCTTCAAAGGTTAACTCAAAGGCTAAAGATGTTGCTTTTGCTACTACCTGACCTGTTAGACCTCAAAGCAGCTGACGATGCAGCCCTATCATAGAAGGTGTTCTTGATCTATAGCCTGTTACAGCGTAAGCTCTCAAAGTGTCTGTCAAATTTGGGTTTACATGTATTTTGAAGTGCAGGAGTTGAGGTCAATAACTCACATATGGATTTTCATAAGGTGCAACCTTCTTAAGGGGAATGGGGAGTAAACTCCAAGTTCTGATCATGACAAAATATATCACTTATATAGCAAACTACATAGGTGTTTGGAATCATTTCAAGGTCAAATAACAGTGATTATTGGTTTAAAAGTACACGTTCTCACTCATAGGTGAGAATTGAACAGTGAGAACATTTGGACACAGGAAGGGGAACATCACACACCGGGGCCTGTCGTGGGGTGGGGGGCGAGGGGAGAGATAGCATTAGGAGATATACCTAATGTAAATGACGAGTTAATGGGTGCAGCACACCAACATGGCATATGTATATATATGTAACAAACCTGCACGTTGTGCACATGTACCCTAGAACTTAAAGTAGAAAAAATTAAAATAAAGAAAGAAAGAAAGAAAGAAATAATATACTATTTATGAAAAAAAGTACAATATATGTGTCATGATCAACTGAAAAATTGTGAGCTTTCAGAATCCTATACTTTGGTCTAAATAATAGAAAGTATAAATTATTTTTAAATAAATTTCTGCCACATTTATTAGTTACCACATAGTTAACATGGAATTCCTTTCTATGAAGGAAGACTTCCACTGTAAGCTTCAAATGGACTAATCTGATCTTGTATATTTGCAAATTTAATCGTTCAACTTATTAAATTATAAATAAAATTTTAGATATAAATGTTACAATTACATTTTCTACTTCAATATTATTGAGATTAAATTTGGAGGGATTAAGTGAAACCAGTTATGGTATAATTTTCTGCCACTTCAATGAATGCGGGGTATGGCATTGAAAATGGTATCATAGGCTGGGCGTGGTGGCTCACCCCTGTAATCCCAGAACTTGGGGAGGCCGAAGTGGGGCAATCCCGTGAGTTCAGGTGTTTGAGATCAGCCTGGTTGGCATGGTTAAACCCCATCTGTAATAAAAATACAAAAAATTTAGCTGGGCTCGGTGGCTCATGCCTGTAATTCCAGCTACTGGGGAGGCTGAGGCAGGAGAATCGCTTGAAACCAGGAGGCGGAGGTTGCAGTGAGCCAAGATCATGCCACTGCACTCCAGCCTGGGTGACAGAAGGAGACTCCATCTCAAAAAATAATAATAATAGTATCATAAATCAGTTCAATGCCATTTAAGTTGGCTGAAAATTTGGCCCAACAAACAAATTGTGTCAATGTTTTTAGACACAATGATATAGCTAAAACACAAGTCCAGTTTACACTGGCTTAACAGATTAAGGTAAACTGCATGTGATTTCACCATAATAAAAACATTACAATGACCCCACAACTTACCATTCAATTTGACATTAGTGAAAATCATGGTAAGAAAAATCACCCCCTCATTTGAGAAAGTTTATCTTCTTAATTTGTGGCCTTGATGTGGTATCGGTTTTTGTGTTATCTGTGGTATTCCAGCTGCCATACCCAATGTTAAAGATGTACAACTGGCCACACTTTAAATATATATATACACGCACACATATATATGTATATATACACACATATATATGTATATATATTGCATATGTCAAATATATACTGCATATATATATACTGCATATATATATGTATACTGCAAATATCAAAGCACAACTATTTTTTAAACATTTATTTTAAATTCAGGAGTACATGTGCAGGTTTCTTATATAGGTAAACTCATGTTATGGAGGTATGTTGTATAGATTATTTTATCACCTGGGTATTAAGCCTAGTACCCACTAGTTATTTTTCCTGATCCTCTCCCTTCTCCCACCCTCCACCTTCAGGTAGGCCTCAGTGTCTGCTGTTTCCCTCTATGTGTCCATGTGCTCTCATCAGTTAGCTCCAACTCATAAATGAGAACATGTGCTATTTTCTTTGCAGCCACAAAAAGGAATGAGTTCATATCCTTTACAGGAACACGGATGGAGCTGGAAGTCATCATCCTTAGCAAACACGCAGGAACAGAAAACCAAAGTATAACTATTATATGGAAGTACTGCACTGCCATCTTTGAAAATGCAAACATAAATTTCATGACTTTGAAAAATGTTACTCCTGCTGACATTTCAAAGACAATGTACTTAAAGTTTGTAATACCAAACATTTATTTTGGGATTTTAAAGGGAATATATTGTGTGAGGTGCAAAACTATCGGTTAAATATGTAGACCACTTATGAAGCATACTAGACAGTAAATCAGTAGGGCATTGCCCTTATCACCCCTAATTATTTTGCAAGAAGTAAACATTTACACATACCTGAAAAGGTATTTGAAAGGAATGTAATTGTAAAATAGGATATTCTTTAGCATAGATGATGGCCGTGCTTGTAGGAAAACAATACAAATACTGGGATGTATTTTGGTGAACAATAATTTTTACTTATGTCAATTATTTAATTTTCTCATAATCCTAGGTACTATTAAAAGTAAGTATTAATTTATCAGTCATTTATGCTTTTTATAAATTTTAATAAACTTTATTTCTTGATTTGTGCTAATCATTGTGTTAGACTTTATAGAAGATATGAAGCTGAATAAAGCACAGAATATAGAACATTATTATTCTTATAGAACTTATATAGAGATCTTATCCATTTTCACTAGGAATAGAATGGACATTCATCAACTTGATGAGGAACATCTACAACTAATACCATATTTAATGAGAAAATATTGGAAGCTTCTCTTTTAAATTAGGGATAAGACAAAGAGGACTTCTATCATCACTTCTATTTGACATTGTACTGGACATTCTTGCCATAGAAATTAATAAAAAAAAAAATTAGTCCTGGCACGGTGGCTCATGCTTGTAATCTCAACACTTTGGGAGGCCAGGCTGGGAGAATGGCTTAAGTTCAGGAGTTCGAGACCAGCCTGGGTAACATAGTGAGACCCTGTCTCTACAAAAGATTTTTAAAAATTAGCCAACTATGGTGACACATGGCTGTAGTCCTAGTTACTTAGGAGACTGAGGTGGGAGGACTGCTTGAGCCTGCAGTGAAGCTGTGATCCTGCCACTAACTGCACTCCAGCCTGGATTATAAGTAAGACTCTGTCTCAAAAGAAAAAAAAAGAAGAAGAAGAAGAAAAGAAAACAATGAATTAAAAACCCCATCAATTTAGGAAATAAGACTAGAATTTGCTCATATCATGTTATATAAAACAATTCAAAGCATCCACTATTAGAGCTAGTCAATGAGTCCAACAAATTTGAAGGACACATCAATATACAAAAACCAATTGCATGATTATATACTGTATTATAGCAATGAAGACTAGAATAAATTTAACAAGATAGATGCGAGACTTATGCACAAATTAATACAAATCACCACTGAAAGAAATTAAAGAAGACCTAAATAGAGAAACATCTCATATTCATGGATTAGATGTGTTAATCATGTTAAGATGGCAGTAATGTCCATATTAATATACAGATTCAATGACATACAATACTCACATTAATTTTAAAGGGATTGTGTAAATATCCTTATAAAAATCCCAGCTACCTTTTTTCCTTTCTTTTCAGAAATTGACAAGTTGATCTTAAAATTTGCATGCAGATATGAAAAAACAAGAATAGTTAAAACTCCTTAAAAACAGAAAACAAATTTGGAGTGCTCACTCCCTCATTTCAAAACTTACTATAAATCTTCAGTAATCAAGACTCTGCGGTGCTATCATAGGGAAAGTAATAGT
The DNA here is from genome assembly GCF_000951035.1 of Colobus angolensis palliatus. Taxonomy (NCBI): domain Eukaryota; kingdom Metazoa; phylum Chordata; class Mammalia; order Primates; family Cercopithecidae; genus Colobus; species Colobus angolensis. The sequence continues at coordinate 44,959 of NW_012116611.1, forward strand.
GGAATAATGAGCTGATCCAAAATGATTACCAAGACAATTGAATGGGAGAAAAGATATTTTCCACAAATAATGCTGGGGCAACTAGATATCATCATACAAAATAATAAATTTAAACCCCTGCCTCATACATATACAAAAATTAAGTAAATATGTATCAAAGACATATATATATAAGAGTTAACACCATAAAATGCATAGAAGAAAAAATAGAAGTAAATCTAAGACCTTGGGTTAGGTAATAATTTTATAGATGTGACACAGTGACAAAAGACAAAAGTAAACAAATTCAACTACATAAATTTAAAAACTAGTGTTCTTCGAATGAAACCAACAAGAACATAAAAAGATGTCATGTAAGGTCTGAAACTAAGTCACAATAGTTATTTGTTGCCTTTACATATGGGGAAATAAGACAGACATTGAATGACTTAACTCCAAGTTCTCCTCCCCATTCTATTCACAAGGATAAGGTATCCCAGACAAACAAATCCTCCTCTATAAGTGGACCAGATGCAATTCTTGCTTTTTCATGAGCCACAAGTTTCAGTTCACTGCCAGCCTGTAGAATTATTCAAACTAGGCAATCACCTCTTCCTTCAGGAATCAGGAGTTATCCACACTTCTGTTACTAAAAAAGCTATCTCACAAAGCCAATGCTTGTACATTATATTCCCTACTGTCATCTCTGGGTGGCCCTGTATGCTAGGCAGTACCCTCATACCCTGTGCTGTGTGTTTATGTGACTAATAAACGTATCTGTCCAGCGAGAGGTGTTGTGCACTTGGCCACCACCATAATTCTCAGGTAAGAATCCATTCTCATCAATAAGCTAAGTAGAAGGTGATTATAACAATTGCTATCATGAACAGAATTATCCAACCATTATTGTAGTCACCTGGTCAGTCCTAATTAACTGTTCTTCGTTAAGTAACTGGTTCCATGGTAGGAGAAAGTTGCCTTGGACAGAACTGCCAATTTCTGATTATCTTGGTTTTGAGTGTTGGCTTTTAAGGTACTTTGTTGTCTCTATCTCTTCCTACCCTAAAGTACTCTCATCCAAAAGGCAAGAATTGTTTTTAATCGATGATAGCATAATGTGCCGATGAGTTTGGCCTCTGGTGGTCTTCAAGTCTACCACCTATAAAGGTGGCAACAACACAGCAGCCTAACTGGTTGGCTATTGAGTCATACTTTCCAAGAATCAGCCTAGAGCTCTCTGGTCAAATGTGTCTAGCCTGATGACTGTCCTTGGCTGGTTGAGAGAGCCATACAGACATTTTTGTGATTGTGCACCCTTGGGACAGACCCAGGCACAGACCTTGGTGAAGATTGTGAAAACAAAGGAGACTACCACCTTGGGAAGAATTAAACATGGCACCCTGGTTGCTTAGCAAGAGTCATTGTTATTCAGGTGAGGGTAACAACTTCACACATTTTCTGTGCTGCTGCTTGCCTTGCTGTTGTTGCACACATTCTCCTAAACCCTAAGTGTATTGAGGTACACATCCATGTTGGCTGGTAATGAGAAAGGATCGAAAAACAAGCTATTCTAATGCAAAACAACAAGCCAAGATACCTGAGTTTTACTCAATATTGCTACTTATAAGCACATCAAAGGGGTAATCTTGTGATACTGGGGCTTGATGGCCTCCAGCCACACCACATGCAAAATGACCTTATTGGAGGTAGAATTCAATCTCAGGCAAATTGACTGGCAATCCCTGGAGAAAGTAGGTGGCTGCCTATGAGACAGGCCAGGCCACATGCTTCTAAAACTCTCTGTAACTATGCAGAATGTTACCACTCATGCAAAATTGGATGGAGACAGAAACTGAAAGCCATGACTTTATACGGCTAGAAATCCAAAATATGATTACATTTATGCATAGAAAAAATAAAAATAAAAATAAAATGTTGTGAGGAAAGGAAGGGCCATAGCAAAGGATGTTTGTCATCTGAGTTGTGACACTCAAAACCTTCTACTATGCCATTTTTCTACTTATGGGTTTGTTTCAACAAAGTCCTGGCCTCAGTGTTATAGGAGAAAACACCCACGTCACCTCTGTGGCACAACAAAGGGGTTAATTAAAAGCTGACTTAATCCCAAGTCCTATATATCACATTTTGTTTATCCATTCATCAACCAATAGATACTTGGGATACTTTCACCTTTTGGCTGTTGTGAAAAATGATGCTATGAAGAAGCGTATACAAATAGTTGTTTAAATTGCTGCTTTCAATTATTTTGGGTGGAGTTGCTGGATTATACAGTATTTGTACTTTTAATTTTTTTAGGACTTGCCCTTCCATACTTTTTCCCACAACAGTTTCATCATTTACATTTCCACCAGTAAAGCACATGGATTCCAATTTCTCCTAATCTGTACCAACACTTGTTATTTTATGTGTTTTTGATAACATTCATCCTAATGAGTGTGAAATGGTATCTCATTATGGTTTTGATTTGCATTTCTCTGATGGTGTATGATGTTGAATATGTTTTTATGTGCATACTGGTTATTTGTAAATTATTTGAATAAGTGTCAACTCAAGTCCTTCATCCAATTTTCAACTGGACAGTTCATCTTTTTGTTGATGAGTTGTGTAAGTTTTGTATTTCTTCTGGATATTAGCTCCTTGTCAACTATGATTTGTGAATATCTTCTTCCATTTTATGTGTTTCCTTTTTACTCTGTTGATAGTGCCCTTTGATTTTTAAAAGTTTTTATAAGTCAAGGAGATAGTCCAATATATCTCTTTTCTTCTGTTTTCTGTGCTTGTCATATTAAAGGGATCATTTCGGCCGGGTGCCATGGCTCACGCCTGTAATCCAAGCACTTTGGGAGGCTGAGGCTGGCAGATGACCTGAGGTTAGGAGTTCAAGACCAGCCTGGCCAACATGGTGAAACCTCATCTCTACTAAAAATACGAAATCAGCCAGGTGTGGTGGTGCATGCCTGTAATCCCAGCTACTCAGGAGGCTGAGGCTGGAGAATTGCCTGAGCCTGGGAGGCCGAGGTTGCAGTGAGCCGAGATCGCAACACTGCACTCCAGCCTGGGCAACAGAGTAATATTCTGCCTCAAATAATAATAATAACAAATAAAGGGATCATTTCTAAATTCAATGTCGTAAAGCTTTACCGCCATATTTTCTTCTAAGTGTTTTATAGTTTTAGCTCTTACTGTTACATCATTGATTCATTATGAATTAAAAATTTTATATGCTGTAAAGTAAAGGCTCCTCTTCATGCTTTGGCATGTGAACATTTAGTTTTCCCAGCACCATTTGTTTAATAGACTGACTGGCTTTTACACCTCTAAAACACAAGTTGTGAATTAACCGTAACATTTGCTAAAATATACCAACTGGAAAACTCTTGTAAATTTAATACTGGGTTTCAAATTACAGGTATAACTGGGAATCTCATTAAATTTAAACATGGTACTGTTAGCAGCAGAACTTATGAGTCACATGGCACCAGAGTATGTTAGCAGCAGAACGTATCTGAGTCACACAGCACCAAAGTATGTTAGTGGCAGTGAATCCATACAGGTCTGCAACAACTTCAATTCTTGCCTCCTCAGAAGAAATATTTTGACTGAGGGGCATAAGGCAGAAGGAGAGACTGAGGCAAATTTTAGAGCAGAAGTGAAGTTTATTAGAGAATTTCAGAATAGGAATGAAATAAATGTGTATGCTTGGAAGAGGGCCCAGTGGGCGACTTCAGAGATCAAATATACTGTTTGACCTTTTGACTAGGGGTTTTATATGCTGGCATACTTCTGGGGTCTTGGGTCCCTTCTTCCTTGATTCTTCCCTTGGGGTGGGCTGTCCACATGCACAGTGGCCTGCCAGCACTTGGGAGGTGAGCATGCATAGTGCATTTATTGGAGTTGTATGCATGTTTACTTGAGACATTCTTCCTTTACCAGTTGAATGTCCCTAGGAGGTCATATAGCAATTATATTCTGTCGTTTTGCCTTTTAGTGAATATGCTTGAACCTACTCACCCAACTCCCAAGACCCCATCAGGAATCTGCCGATCATCAGCCCCTAGGTTTCCTATATCCATTTGGAGACTACCGTTCCCTGGTGCCAGCTGAGACCAATTACTATTTTAGAGAAACAGTTTAACAACCACCTGTCCATCACCTGATGGTTGCCTGACATTCCTGATAGTGGTGGGGGCCTCTCCTTCCCTGTTCATGTCTGATTAGCTATCTAATGTAACAATACCTACTATAATCTTAGCGGGAGATTAACTAAATATACAATAGAAGGTTAACAGGTATAAGTCACCTTAGTTATCATAAAATTAAATTGTTTCTGTCTTTTACACAATAGCTTGACAAAATGGTACCCTATAAACCTCAAGTTAAAATAGTCAACATAGTCCCATATAAATTAAAACAGTACATTTCCACAATTGTGTTATATAAGACTATAGTATAATAAAAGTAAATCTATTTGGACTTTTGTTCTCCCTTCTTGGCACAGGGTTTCAAAAAATGTTTGATATTTCCTGAGTGATAGAAATGTCTTTTGTTATTTATAAAAAGCCCCTTGGGACCATACCAGAGTTTATACTAAGAAGGTGACTCATGGGAGTTGGTTGCCAGAAAAACCACCCACACGATTAGGCAGAAAAAAATTGTCAACCCCACTTTATTACCTTCAAGGAAGGGAGAAGGGCTGAAGAGTGAGTTAAATAACTTGGCTACTGATGTAATTAAGCATGCCTACATGATAAAACTTCCACACACACACAAAAAGAAACAACTCTGTACAATGAGATTTGGAGAGCTTCTTGCCTGGTAAACACGTGCATGTAATGGGAGGATGGCACACCCCAACAACACGGGGACAGAAATTTTGTACTACTGCACTCCCTTGCTTTATGTATCTCTTCATATGTTTGTTTATGTAATTTATAATACAACAGTACCCATAATACAGCACTTGCCTGAGAGTTTTGTGAGTAATTCTAGCGAATTATCAAAATTTAAGGGAAGTTGGGAAACCCTACATTTATAATTGGTGAGTTGAAAGTGCAGATGGCACCCAGAATTTGGGAATGACATTTAAAGTGAGGGTAATCTGTGGGACTTAACATTTGGGGTCTGCACTAATTTCACATATTATCATCAAAACTGAATTGAATATCAGGACATCTAGCTGGTGCCAGAGAATTATTATCTGAACACAAGTACCTAATTAGTAAAGAGGGAATTATTCCCACAGCTTTTCCATTTAACAACCTTATTTGGCCAGCTCTTAAACCTGGAAAAAATGAATAGTTTCTCATGGCAGATTACTGCAACTTTAATATTATGGTCTCATCCACTAAGGCCTCCTATGCCCAATATCACTGAAAATACTGACTCCCTCCAAGTAGCAACTGGTGAATATTGTCCTATTATAAATCTGGCTAATATGTTCTGTTCAATTTGTATTTCAATGCCTCTCTGCTGAAGTTTACCTTTCCCCCCGAAGGGGCACAATACACCTGTATCATGCTACCTATGGTGTATTTCAGCAGCCTTGCCATTATGCCATTACACACAATTTTTGTAGGCAAGATATTAACTCTGCCGTCTTTTTTTTCAGGAGCATGAGCATATTACATTGATTACATTCTACTCTGAGAAGATTTGTTTGATGCACTGATTAAGGAAATACAAATACAAGGGAGTTTACAAAAAAATAAGTCATTGCTCCATATATAGTGAAAAGCCCTGCCACCTTTGTTAAAATTCTAAAAATCAGTTGGTGAACTGAAGAGTGCTTCATCGCTGACACTGCCAAGAAAGAGCTATTCATGTTCTCAGTACCCATAATATTTATAAAAGTCCAGCATCTTTTGATCATTTTTGGATTCTAGAGACAACATATACCTCCTTTACAAATTTTGCTTAATATCGCTGCTGTGTGACTTTATAATTGATAAACTTTAAATGGGAGACTCTCCAACAACAGAATCTAGAATATGTCCAAATTGAAATCAACAGGCACTCCTGGAGATTCTTTATGAAACTGCCATTGCAAAATTATAACTGAGAAAATTATTACAGTGAAAGAGATCTGACGTGACTCCACCTTGCTTATAACCTCCAAGCTGTCCTTGTTCATTCCTGAGTGCAGGGCAAACTAACTTGGGGAGGAACTTATAGTTTATAGTTTAACTTTGAAACAAAGATGATAACAGCCCTTTCCCAAAACAAACAAACAAACAAACAAATAAACACTTCCTGCCTGAGAACTACACTGGCTTTGTAGAACTATCAAATTAGCCTCAAATATAGAAATTATGGTTTAGGAGTCATACAGCTGGAGTCTACAAGATTCTGACCCTCCCCAAATTGCTCCTGGGGATAGCATCGCTGTTGTAAAACCTAAGATCAGTGCTTGAGATATTTTGCAGAGCCTGAACTTGATGGATTAGCTGGCAACACCCAGATCAACAAACTGGCTCATCTGGTCTTGTGGTCCTCACCCAGGAACTGACTCAGCACAAGAGGATAGCTTCAATTCCCTGTGATTCATCTCAAACCCGACCAATCAACACTCCTGACTCATTGGCCCCCTACCCATCAAATTGTCCTTAAAAACTCCAGTCCCTGAGTTTTTGTGGAGACTGATTTGAGTAATAACAAAACTCTGGAAAAGATCCAGTTTCAGCTTTCTACTTATGGCTAGCCAATTTTCCCAGCACCATTTATTAAATAGGGAGTCCTTTCCCCATTTCTTGTTTCTC
>NW_012116611.1:60508-60771 GCF_000951035.1 Colobus angolensis palliatus
TTGGTAGATCTTCCTCCATCCCTTTATTTTGAGCCTATGTGTGTCTCTGCATGTGAGATGGGTCTCCTGAATACAGTAAACTGATGGGTCTTGACACTTTATCCAATTTGCCAGTCTGTCTTTTAATTGGACCATTTAGTCCATTAACATTTAAGGTTAATATTGTTATGTGTGAACTTGATCCTATCATTATGGTATTAGCTGGTTATTTTGCTTGCTAGTTGTTGCAGTTTCTTCCTAGCATTGATGAACTTTACATTTTG
>NW_012116611.1:62183-114227 GCF_000951035.1 Colobus angolensis palliatus
CTGTTGGAATTTGCTTGAGGTCCACTCCAGACCCTGTTTGCCTGGGTATCAGCAGTGGAGGCTGCAGAAGATAGAATATTGCTGAACAGCGAGTGTTGCTGTCTGATTCTTGCTGTGGAATCTTCATCATAGGGGTGTACCGCACCTCTTGAGGTGTGAGGTGTCAGTCTGAACCTAGTGGGGGATGTCTCCCAGTTAGGCTACTCAGGGGTCAGGGACCCACTTGAGCAGGCAGTCTGTCCGTTCTCAGATCTCAATCTCCATGCTGGGAGATCCACTGCTCTCTTCAAAGCTGTCAGACAGGGGCATTTACCACTGCCAAGGTTTCTGCTGCTTTTTGTTTAGCTATGTCTTGTCCCCAGAGGAGGAGTCTACAGAGACAGGCCAGCCTTCTTGAGCTGTGGTGGACTCCATCCAATTCGAGCTTCCTGGAGGCTTTGTTTACCTACTTAAGCCTCATCAATTGCGGGCGCCCCTCCATCAGCCTCGCTGCCGCCTTGTAGTTAGATCTCAGACTGCTGTGCTAGCAATGAGGGAGGCTCCATGGGCGTGGGACCCTCTGGGCCAGGTGTGGGATATAATCTCCTGGTATACTGTTTGCTAAGACCCTTGGTAAAGAGCAGTATTAGGGTGGGAGATACCTGATTTTCCAGGTGTTTTGTGTCTCAATTTCCTTTGGCTAGGAAAAGGAATTCCCTTCCCCATTGTGCTTCCCAGATGAGGTGATGCCTTGCCCTGCTTCGGCTCTCACTAGTCGGGCTGCACCCACGGACCAGCACCAACTCTCTGATGCGACCCAGTGAGATGAACTTGGTACCTCAGTTGAAAATGCAGAAATCTCCCGTCTTCTGTGTTGCTCATGCTGGGAGCTGGAGGCTAGAGCTGTTCCTATTCGGCCATCTTGGGCGTGCCTCCTGAATTTGCTATTTGAATACCTGGAGCAGAGGCAGGCAAACTTTAGCCTACAGGCCACCTTGGCCTATAACCTGTTTTTGTAAATGTGGCTTTGTTAGAACACAGCCAGGTCCATTAGTTCATGAATTATCTATGGCTGATTTCACATTGTAATAGCAGAGTTAAATAGTTAAGACAGATGATCTGCCCACAGAGATAGAAATATCTACCCTCTGGCTCTTTACAGAGTAGATTTGCTGACCTATTGTCTACAGTGAGAATGTTGACTCTGTAAGAACCGTAAGAATTGTCTAGTTCATGACCCTTCTTTTGTAAGTGAGAAAACAGCGCCAAGTATGTCATAAAACTAAGTTGCAATAATCACAACAATTGTCAAAACAAATAGTAAAACAAAATGACAAAATATATTATTTACTAACTTCACTATATGCCAAGTATTATGCAATTGGGTAGTTATAAACCAGTTTTAAAAGGTGAAATTAGTCCCTAAATGTGCTTAATAAACCGACCCAGAAATATTTATGTTGTACACAGTTGAGCAAACTTGTGAATCTTCCTTTTCGAAGCCTCTCTTTTATCCTACCAAACCACATTTCCTCAAGAAAATGAATAATTTTCCAAATTTCAAATATTTATCCATTAGGCCTTGTATTGCATATAAGTAACAACTTTCCATGATGGATTTTAAGTTACAATGTAAACATCATATACCATAATTGACCAAGGATCAATGATCATATTTTGTTGATTATCAGATATGGTGCTTCATTATACATTTTAAGTGTTTTTTTATTCATTTTAAATTTTTGTGTGTATATAGAAGATCTATATATTTATGGAGTACATAAGACATATTGATAAGGCATACAATATGTAATAACCACATTAGGGTAAATGAAGTATTTATTACCTCAATCATTTATCATTTTTGTTACAAACAATCCCGTTACACTCTTTTAGTTATGTTAAAATTAACAATAATTTATTATAACCTATATTCACCCAGTTGTGCTGTCAAATACTAGGTCTTATTTATCCTTTCTATCTGCTTTTTGAACCCGTTAACCATCCCCAGTTCCTCCCCATTCTCTGGTAATGATCCTTCAGCACTCTGTCTCCTAGGGTTCAACTACTTTAATATTCAACTCCCACAAATGAGTGAGAATATGTGAAGTTTATCTTTTTTATGCCTAGCTTATTTCACTTAACATAATGACTTCCAGTTCCATTCATTTTGTTGCAAATGGAAGGACCTAATTACTTTTTATGGCTCAATAGTACTTCATTGTGTATATGTACCATATTTTCATTTTCCATTCATATGTTGATGAATATATAGGTTGTTTCCAAATTTTGACGATTGTGAATTGTCCTGCAGTAAATATGAGTGTGCAGATATCTCTTTGATATTGGATATATGCCTACAAGTGGGATTGCTGGATGGTATGATAGCTGTATTCTTAGTTTGTTCAGGAATCTCCAAACTATTCTCCATAGTGGTTGTACTAAATTACATTCTCACCAACAGTGTAGGTGGAATCCCTTTTCTCCACATCCTCACCAGCATTTGTTATTGTCTGTTTTTGGATTAAATTCATTTTAACTGAGGTAAGATTATATCTCACTGTAGTTTTGATTTGCATTTTTCTGATTACCAATGATGTTGAGCACCTTTTCATACAATTATTTGCCATTTGTTTGTCTTCTTTTGAGAAATGTCTATTCAATTCTTTTGCCTATTTTTAAATTTGATTATTAAATTTTTTCCTATAGAGTTATTTGAGCTTATTATATATTCTGGTTATGAATTCCTTGTCAGATGGATAGTTTGCAAGTATTTTCTTCTTTTCTGTGAGTTATCTTCTCACTTTACTGATCATTTCTTTTGCTGTGCAGAAGCATTTTAACATTATTTCATCCCATTTGTCCAGTTTGGCTTTGGTTGCCCATGCTTGTGGGGTATTTACTTAAGAAATCTTTGTCCACTACAGTGTTCTGGAGAGTTTTCCCTTTGTTTTCATTTTGTAACTTCTTAGTTAGAGGTCTTAGCTTTAAGTGCTTAATCCATTTTTATTTAATTTTTGCATATGGTGAGAGATAGTAGTCTAGTATTATTCTTGTGCATATAGACATCCATTTTTTTCAGCACAATTTATTAGAGTGACTGTCCTTTCCCTATTGTATGCTTTTGGCACTTTTGTCAAAAATGAATTCACTGTAGATGAATGGGCTTTTCTCAGTTCTCCATTCTGTTCCATTAATCCATGCATTTGTTTTTATGTCAGTATCATACTGTTTTCATTACTATAGTTTTGTAGTATAATTTGAAGTCAGATAATGTTATTCCTCCAATTTTGTCCTTTTTGAAAAGGATAGCTTTGGCTATTCTGGGTCTATTATGATTTCGTATGAATGTCATGATTGTTTTCTTCAGTTTCTATGAATAATATTATTGGTATTTTGATAGGCATTGCATTAAATCTGTAGATTGCTTTGGGTTGTATGGACATGTTAACAATATTGATTCTTCCAACCCATGAACATAAAATATCTTTTTATCTTTTGGTGTCCTCTTCAATTTCTCTCATTAATGTTTCATAGTTGTCATTGTAGAGATCCTTAATGTTTTTAGTTACACTTATTCTTAGGTATGTGATTTTGTTTGTAGCTATTGTAAATAAAATTATGTTTTTTAACCTTTTTCAGATTGTTCATTGTTGATGATTTTTGCTATTGATTTTTGTCTGTTGATTTTGTATCCTGCAACTTTACTGAATTCATTTATCTGTTCTAATCATTTTTAGTGGGGTGTTTAGGTTTTTCCAAATATAAGATTGCAACATCTGCAAAAAAAAAGATAATGTAAATTCTTCCTTTGAAAATTGGATGCCTTTATTTCTCTTGTCTGATTGCTTTAGCTAGAACTTCCAGTACTATATTAGTAACAGTGGTGAAAGTGGGCACCCCTGTCTTGTCCAAATCTTAAAGGAAAGACTTTCAGCTTTTCTTCATTCAGAAAGATACTACCTGTGAGTCTGTTATGTATGACTTGTATTGTGTTGAGATGTGTTCCTTCCATACTTAGATTCTTGTGAGTTGCTTTTTTAACTTTTAAGTTCAAGGGCATGTGTGTAGGTTTGTTACATATGTAAACTTTTGTCTTGGGGGTTTGTTGTACAGATTATTTCACCACCCAGGTATTAAACTTAGTACCTATTAGTTATTCTTCCTGATCCTCTCCCTGCTTTCACCCTTCACCCTCCAATAGGCTCCAGTTTATGCTGTTTACATCTATGTGTCCATGTGTTCTCATCATTTAGCTCCCACTTATAACTGACAACATGCAGTATTTGGTTTTCTGTTCCTACTTTAGTTTGCTAAGGATAGTGATCTCCAGCTTCATCCATGTTCCTTCAAAGAACATGATCTCGTTCTTTTTTATGTCTGCATAGTATTCCATGGTGTATATGTATGACATTTTGAAATTCAGTCTATCATTGATGAGAGTTTGATTCCATGTCTTTACTATTGTGAATAGTGCTGCAATGAACATACACATCCATGTTTCTTTATAAAAGAATGATTTATATTCCTTTAGGTATATAACCAGTAATGAGATTGCTGAGTCAAATAATATTTCTGTTTTTAGGTCTTTGAGGAATCACCACACTGTCTTCCACAATGGTTGAACTAATTTACACTCCTACCAAAAGTGTATCAACTTTCCTTTTCCTCCACAATCTCACCAGCATCTGTTATTATTTGGGTTTTTCATAATTAACCATTCTGACTGGTATGACATAGTATCTCATTGTGGTTTTGACTTACACTCCTCTGATGATCAGTGATGCTGAGCTTTTTTTCATGTGATTGTTGGCCCCATATATGTCTTCCTTTGAAAAGTGTCTTCTCGTGTCCTTCACCTACATTTTAATGGTTTTGTTAGTGTTTTCTTTTTCTTGTAAATTTGTTTAAGTACTTTATAGATACTGGATATTAGGCCTTCATCAGATACATAGATTGAGTAATGAAGGAATGTTGAATTTTATCAAATGTTTATTCAGTATCAATTGAAATGACCATGTAGTTTCTTTCCTTCATTCTGTTAATATGATGGATCATACTGATTGCTTTTCAATCTGAAACCATCTCTGCATCCCTGGAATAAATCCCACTTGGTCATTATCTTTTTAATATGTTGTTGAATTTATTTTTCTGGTATGTTGTTCAGAATTTTTGCATCAGTGTTCATCAAGGACCCATCAATAATAGACTGGATAAAGAAAATGTGGTACACATGTACCATGGAGTACTATGCAGCCATAGAAAACAACTAGCTCATATCTTTTGCAGGAACATGGATGGAGCTGGAGACCATTATCCTTAGCAAACTAACACAGAAACAGAAAACCAAATACTGCATGTACTCACTTATAAGTGGAATCTAAATGAGGAGAACACGTGGATGCATCGAGGGGGACAACACACACTGGGGCCTTTTGGATGGTGGAGGGTGGAAGGAAGGAGAGAATCAGGAAAAATAACTAATCATTACTATGCTTAATACCTGGGTGAAAAAATAGTCTGTACAACAAATTCCCATGACACAAGTTTACCTATATAATAAATCTGCCCTTTTACCCCTAAAGTTAAAATAAATGTTTTAAAAAATGTTCACCAAGGGTATTGGCCTGTATTTGTGTGTGTGTGTCTTTGTCTGGTTTTGGTATTAGGGTAACACTGGCCTTGTAGAATAAGTTTGGAAGTATCCTCTCTTCCTTTATTTTTTGAAATAGTTTGAGTAGGATTGCTACTAGTTCTTTTAAAATGTTTGATAAAATACCACAATGAAACTATGGGGGTCTGGACTTTTCTTTGCTGGGAGACTTTTTATTATGGCTTCAATCTTGGTACTTGTTATTGCCCTACTCAGATTTTGGAATTTTCATGGCTCAACCTTGGTGGATTTTAAGTGACTAGAAATTTGCCCATTGTTTTTAGGTTTTCCAGTTTATTATCATATAGTTGTTCACGGAAGCATCTAATGATCTTTTAAATTCCTTCAGTATCAGGAATAATGTCTCCTTTTTCATATCTGTTTTTATTTATTTGTGTCTTCTCTCTTTTCTTCTTAGTCTTGCTAAAGGTTTGCCAATTTTTTATATATTTTTTAAAAGTTTAAATTTTCTTAAAATTTTTTTGAGACATAGTCTCACTCTGTCACCCAGGCTGGAGTGCAGTGACATGATCACAACTCACTGCTGCCTCAACCTCCTGGGCTCTAGCAATCCTCCTGCCTCAGTTTCCCTAGTAGCTGAGACTACAGTCACATACAAACATGCTCAGCTAATTTCTGTATTTTTTGTATTTTTGTACTTTTTTTTCAAGTTTCATTCTTCTGCATAGGGCTAGTCAGCTATCCCAGCACCATCTATTTAATAGGGAGTATCTTTTTTGGAGTATGTTTTTCCATCTCTTTATTTTTAGTCTTTGTGTGTCTTTATAGGGGAAATATGCTTCTTGTAGGCAATAGATTATTGGTTCTGGCTTTTTAAAAATTCATTCATCCATTCTATGCATTTTGATTGGAGAGTTTCTTTTATTTTCAATGTTATTATTGATAAGGAAGGAATTACTCCTGCTATTTTATTATTTGTTTTCTAGTTGTTTTGTGGTCTTCTCTTCTTTCCTTCTGTCTTTCCTGTCTTCCTTTCAGGGAAGATTATTGTCTCTAGTGGTATGTTTTAATGTATTGCTTTTCAATTTTGTTTACCTCTAGTATGTATTTCATGTGAGGTTACCATGAGGCTTGCAAATACTATCTTATAAGCCATTATTATAAACTGAAGAAAATTTAACACTGATTACATAAATAAAAAAGCAAAAGGAAAATTTATAAAAACTCTACATTTTAACTTCATCCCTCCACTTTTTAACTTATTGTTGTTTCTATTTAATTCTTATTTTACTCCCTATATATTGAAAGGTTTTATAGTTATTTTTATCATTTCCTCTTTTAGTCTTTCTACCCAAGATCTGAGTAGTTTACACACCACAATTAAAGTGTTATAATATTCTGTGTTTTTCTGTATTCCTACTGTTGCTGGTAAGTTTTGTACCTTCAGACAATTTTTTATTGTTCATTAATAGCCTTCTCTTTCAGACTGAAGAACTCCCTTTAGCATTTCTCACAGGACAGGTGTGGTGTTGATGGAATTCCTCAGCTTTTGTTTTCCTGGGAAGGTCTTTATTTCTTCATGTTTAAAGAATATTTTCACTGGATATACTAATCTAAGGTAGAAGTTATTTTCCTTCAGCACTTTCAATATGTCACGCCATTCTCTCCTGGCCTGTAAGGTTTCCACTGAACGTCTGCTGCCATACATAGCGGAATGTGTTGTATGTTATTTATTTCTTTTCTTTTGTTGCTTTTATAATCCTTTATCCTTGAGTTTGGGGACTTCGATTTTTTTTTTTTTTTTTTTTTTTTTTTTTGACGGCGTCTCACTCTGTTGCCAGGCTGGAGTGCAGTGGTGCAATCTTGGCTCACAGTAACCTTTGCCTCCCGGGTTCAAGTGATTCTGCTGCCTCAGTCTCCTGAGCAGCTGGGACTACAGGCATGCGCCACCACGCCCAGCTAATTTTTGTATTTTTAGTAGAGACGGGGTTTCACCATGTTGGCCAGATGGTCTCGATCTCTTGACCTCATGATCTGCATGCCTCAACCTCCCAAAGTGCTGGGATTACAGGTGTGAGTCACCACACCCCGCCGGGACTTTGATTATTAAATCCCTTGAAGTAATCTTCTTTGGGGTAAATCTGCTTGGCGTTCTATAACTTTCTTGTACTTGAACACTGATATCTTTTTACAGGTTTGAGAAGTTCTCTGTTATTATTTGCTTGAATAAACTTTCTATCCTTATTTCTCTCTACCTCCTCTTTAAGGGCACTATGTCTTAGATTTGCTGTTTTCAGGCTATTTTCTAGATGTTGTAGGTATGTATTTTTATTATTTTTTGTTCTTTTGTCTCTCTTGACTATGTATTTTCAAATCCCTGTCTCCAAGCTCATGAATTCTTTCTTTCTTCTGCTTGATCAATTCTGCTATTAAGAGCCTCTGACGCATTCTTCAGGATGACAGTTGTATTTTTCAACTCCAGAAATTCTGCTTGATTCTTTTTAATTATTTTAATACCTATTGAACTTATCTGGTAAGATTATCAATTTCTTTTGTGTGTTATGTTGAATTTCATTGAGTTTCCTCAATAAAGGCATTTTGAATTCCCTGAAAGGTCACATAACTCTGTTTCACCAGCATTTGTCCCTGGTGCCTTTCTATAGTTAGTTTGGTGAGGTCATGTTTTCCTGGTCTTGATGGTTGCGAATGTTCTTCAGTTTTTGAGCACTGAAGAGACAAGTATTTGTTGTAGTATTTTCAGTCTGAGCTAGTTTATACCTGTCCTTCTTGGGAAGGCTTTCCAGGTATTCAAAGGGACTTTGGTGTTTTTATCTAAGCTTTTGGTCACTTAAGCTGTAGCTGCATCATAGTGCACCCCCAGCCCAAAAATACTGTGGCATTTTCATACTTATAGAAGTACTGCCATGGTGGCCTTAGATAAGATCTAGGAGAATTATCTGAATTACTAGGCAGAAACTCTTGTTCTCTTCTCTTGCTTTCTCCAAAACAAACAGGGTATCTCTCTATGCTGAGTTGCTTGGAGTTTGGGGAAGGGTGACACAAGCACCCTGTGGTCAACATCACTGGGACTGCCATGTGGGACAACACAGCACTGGGTCTTGTGGAAGGCCCACTGTAATCACTATCTAGTTGCTGTGTTTGTTCACTTAAGTCCCTAGGGTTGTATAATTAGTATGTGGTGAAATCAGCCAGGCTTGCTTTTTCCCTTCATGGTGGTCCAGGACAGATTCAGGAATGTTACCCAGAATCTAAGGCCTGGAGTCAGAGGCCTTAGAAATCTACCTGCTGCTCTGTTCTTTTCTGTCTAAGCTGGCATCCAAGCCACAAGACAAAGTCTTTTTCACTTTTTCCTCTTCTTTTCAGAAGTAGGGATTCTCTGCCCATGCCCACCATCCCCACATGCCCATGGGAAGTACTGCCAGGTGACCAGCAATATATATTCAAGGTCCAAGGGCTCTTTAGTCAGCTAGTAGTGAATGCTGCCAGGTCTGGGATTCACCCTTCAGGGAAGTTAGCTCTACTCTGGCCCAAGAAAGGTCCACAAATAACATCTAAGAGCCAAAGCCTGGAACTGGGGTCCCAAAAAGTCTGCTATGTGCTCTACCTCAACGTGGCTGAGCTGGTACCTGAAGTGCAAGAGAAAGACTCCTTTTCTTTCTGCTTTTCAAAAGCAGAAGGAGTCTGTCATCACAGCCACCACATCTGTAAATGTTCTGGGTCACACCTTAAACTAGCAGGTCTCAGAGTCTCTCCCAAAGCCCATGCCAGCTACTACCTGGCTACCACAATTGTTTATTCAGGGACCAAGAGCCCTTTAATCAGAAGATGATGTATACTATTAGGACTGGGTCCTTCTCTTCACGGCAGCAAGTTTCCTTCTGGCCCAGGGTATGACTGGAAAAGTCATCCAGGAGCTAGAGCCTGCACTGGGGACCTGAAGACTCTGCCTGGTGCCCTATTCTACTGTGGGTGAGCTGGTCTCCATGTTGCAAGACAAAGTCCTCTTTACTCTTCCCTCTCTTTTCCTCAAGTGGGAAGAAGGAGTCTCTTTAAGAGCTGTGAGCTGCGTTGCCGGGTATTGAAAGTGGGGTGGTGGAAGCATTCCGTTGGCCATTCTGTTGTCTCACTAGGTTGCGTGTCCCCAAAGTACACTGGCTCCAAGCCCAGCACAGAACTAGGACTTGCGTGGGAGTTGCAGGCTTTGTGGCCTAGAATGCCTTTCAAGTTAATTAAGTACTCTACAGGACTTTAGTTCACAGTGGCTAGTCTTGCCAGACCTCAAATTAGAGCCACTGGGATGGATGATTCACCTCTGCTTAGATATGGTCTAAATGCTCTCTCCATGGGCATTGGCTGAGTTCTGCGTGATGTTGCTTTCACTGTGACAGGACAGCACCAATGCAAAGTCTCACAATCACAATTCTTTTCCACCCCCTAGAGCACAGATTGTCTCTCTGGGCAACATGGCTGCTGTTGGGTGATGCTGTAGGGGTGGCATCAGCAATTCAAGATTATATTTTCTACCCTCTTCTATGCCTTTTTCAATGATATAAAGTTAAAACCAGATATTGTGGTTACTCATCTGATTTTTGGTTCTTAGTAATGTGCTTTTTGTGTAGATGTGAAATTTGGTGTTCCTGCAGGGAAGACAATTGGTAGAGGCTTCTATTCAGTCATCCTGCTCCCCTGGGTATTTCATCATATATTGTAAGTACCTTCATTCTATTTTTAGTAAAGAAATTATCTATCAAGAAAGTTCATTGGTAAGAAACAGTTAAGAAATAAATATTTAATTTTAAAAATATGAATTAGAGAAGGACAAATATAGCTGAACAATATTATCTGAGAAATATGCTTTCTGAACAAAGTAATTTGCTGCATCAAAGTTTCCAAATTATTGAATCATGATGATTATCTACTTATATTTAACAAAATGTGAACATTTAAAAAATTTTGTTTTATTAATAATAAAATAACTTATCAACCAACAAAATCCCCTGGCTTCATAGATTCATAGTTTAATTGAACAAGACATTGAAAGAAGAGCTTGTACCAATCCTGCTGAAACTATTCAAAAAGTTGGAAATAAATGATTTATCATTAGCTGATTCTATAAAGCCAGCATCACCCTAATACCAAAATCTGGCAAAGATACAACAAAAAGAGAAAACTAGAGGCCAATATCCCTCATAAACATAGACATAAAAATCCTCAATGAATTCTAGCAAACCAAATCTGGCACCATGTTAAAAAATAACTCACCATGATCAAGTAGGCTTCACTTTTGGGATGCAAGTTTGTTTCAACATATACAATTTAAGAAATGTGATTCACCACATTAACATAATTAGAAAGAAAAACCACATGATCACCTCAATAAGTGCAAAAATGCTTTTGGTAAAACCTAACATCCCTTCATGACAAAAGCCTTCAAGTAACTACATATCAAAGAGACTTAAAATAATAAGAACTATCTATGACAAACCCACAGCAAACGCCATACTGAATAGGCAAAAACTGGAAGCTTTTCCCTTAAGAACTGGAACAAGATCCCCACTCTAATCACTTCTATTCTACAAAGCACTGAAAGTTCTTGCCAGACCAATCAGGCAAGATGAAAATATAAAAGGCATGCAAAAGAAAAAGAAGTCAAATTATCTCTTTTCATGGACAATATAATTTTATGCTTACTAAAACGCTAACGGCTCTGCCAAACAGCTTCTGGAACTGATAAATGACTTCATTAAAGTTCAGGACACAAAATCAATGTGCGAAAATCAGTAGTGTTTCTATACACCAATAATGTTCAAGCTGAGAGCAAAATCAAGAACAAAATCTAATTTACAGTAGCTTCAAAAACACCTAGAAGAGTATCTAACGAAGGAGATGAAAGATCTCTGTAAGGAGAACTACAAAACACTGCTGAACATAA
Organism: Colobus angolensis palliatus; assembly: GCF_000951035.1. NCBI lineage: Eukaryota > Metazoa > Chordata > Mammalia > Primates > Cercopithecidae > Colobus > Colobus angolensis. The sequence goes on from NW_012116611.1 coordinate 73,730, forward strand.
TGACAGATGACAAAAACAAATGGAAAAAGACATTCCATGCTCATCAATTGGAAGAATCACTATCATTAAAATGGTCATACTATCCAAAGGAACCTATAAATCCGATGCTCTTCCTATCAAATTACCAATGTCACTTTTCATGGAGATAGAAAACATTATTCTAAAATGTATATGGAACAACCACGAAAAAGAGCCCAAGTAGCCAAAGCAATGCTAAGCAAAAACAGTGACCACATTACCTGACTTTAAACTATACTATAATTCTGCAGTAAATAAAACAGCATAGTACAGATACAAAAACAGAAGCATAGACCAATGGAACAAAAAAGAAAGCCCCCTCCTCACACCACCAAAAAAAAAAAAAAAAAAAAAAAGGCTGTACATTTGCACCTATCTGGTCTTCAACAAAGTTGATAACAATAAGCAATGAAGAAATAACTCCTTATTAAATAAATGGTGCTGGGATAGCTGGCTAGCCCTGTGCAAAAGAATGAAACTTGAACCCTACCTGTCACAATATACAAAAATTAACTCAGGACAGATTAAAAACTTAAATGTAAGACTTCAAGCTATAAATATCCTAGAAGAAAACTTAGGAAATAGCCTTCTCACAATTGGCTTTGGGAAATAATTTATGATGAAGTCCTCAAAAGCATTTGCAACAAAAACAACACTTGACAAGTGGAACCTAATTAAACTGAAGAGCTTCTGCACAGCAAAATATACTGTCAACAGAATAGAAAAACAACATGCAGAATAAGAGAAAATATTTGCAAACAATGCATCTGACAAATATCTAATATCTAGAATTGTTAAGCAATCTAAACAATTGAAGAAGAAAAAAGCAAATAACCCCAATGGGCAAAGAACATGAACACTTTTCAAAGTAAGACATACAAACAGCCAACATACACATGAAAAAAAGGCTAAATGCCACTAGTCATTGGAGAGTTGCAAATCAAAACCACAATGAAATACCATTTTACACTAGTCAGAATAGCTATTACTAAAATGTCTAACAACAACAGATGCTGGTGAGGCAGTTTTGAAAGGGGAATTCTTATACCCTATTGGCAGGGAATGCAAATTAGTTCAGCAACTGTGTAAAGCAGTTTGGGGATTTCTCAAAGAACTTAAAAGAGAACTACCATTCAGCCAACCAATCCCATTACTGGGTATATATCCAAAAGAAAATAAATCATTCTATGCATTTGTAGGTCCATTGCAAAACTAATTACAATAGCAAAGACATGAAATCAACCTAGGTGCCCATCAACGATGGAATGGATAAAGAAAATATGGCGCATATACACCATGGAATACTACACAGCCATGAAAGGAAACAAAATTACATATATTGCAGTAACATGGATGCAGCTGTAGACCATTATCCTAAGCAAATTAACACAGGAACAAACACCAAATACCAATAAGTACTCACAGACATAAAGATGGCAACAATAGACAGTGCAAATACTATACAGGGGAGGTAGGGGGGGATGGTAAATGTTTTAATAGTGTTTTGTTTTTGTATTTTCCCAATGTTTTGTTTTGAAACTTTAAAATTACATACATAAAAAAATTAAGATAATGAAGTCCTTGCATACCCTACACCTGAATTTGCCAGTTATTAAAACTTTCAACATTTGCTTTATCTATATCTAGGCATATGTATTATTTTTTTCTTTTTTCTGCTGCCCCAATATATAAACTCTTACTTCCAAAAAATAATTTTTACTGTACATAAAAACTGCTTCACAAAATATGAGAATAAAAGTATTTTTAAATGTCACAGCCAAAATGTGTAGTTATTGTAAGCCACAATATGTACTTTCACTGAAATTAGGAAATGAGAGACATTGTTTTACTATTTTGATGCTGATTAATTGTATTTTAACAGTTTACGATTTTTGTCTCACTTGCTTTTTGAATTATTATCTTAGGTAGCACTTTAGGAAGAAATGACATATTCACAATTAATACAAGTTCATTATTGAATCCACTTGAAATGTATCCAACCACCCAAATGTAATTTGCTAGCATATAGAGACTATCCACCAAATTGGGAATATTGCTTTTGGAGGTGAATTAATTTGCTGTTACCATTGAGAGCAATGTGTGCATTTCATAAAAATTTAATGAAGAAAGTTTGGTATCTTAATATGTGAAATATGTTTGCTTTTTCATCTCATAAATTCTTGTGGAAAGAGTTTTTTTTTCTGAATGGAGTAATCTCCACTCTCCTAGTAAGATAGCTAGCATAGCACTGTTGTTTTGTCTGTGAGACAGGTTCATCAACATTCATGTGTCCCCTCTCTAACACAGATTCTATGTTCACCACATATTAAGGATATATGCTTGAGAAATTTTTAGCAGGATTGTTAATCTGATTGTACAAGCCCTGAAAATCATGTTTACCTATATTACACTGATCTCGCCTGTGCATGCTCACTTAAGTATATTGCACTTGAAAATTTTTTTCTTTGTTAACAAAAATTGCCTCCACCACTGCTATGATTCACTACTCTCATTTTGTTTATCCTACTGGGAATAAAGTTTTTATTTTCTCGCCCCATAAAGGTGGCATAATGTGAGAGAAAGATCACCCATACTACTGCATCCATTTTTACTAAGAAAAGTTTCCCATTGTAGACATTGATAAAATAAAAACCTCCACCAAATTAAATTTTAAGAGTTTAATTGAGCAATGAATGATTCACAAATTGGGCAGCCTTCTGAGCCAGAGTATGCTCCAAGACTCCAGCACAGTCAAGTGGTAAAAGAAGACTTATTGACAAAAAAAAAAAAGAGAAAGTGACGTAAAGAAAATGAAAGTGAGTTACAGAAACAGCCGGATTGGTTACAGCTTGGTGTTTGCCTTATTTGAACATGGTTCAAACAGTTAGCTATATTTGATTGGCCCAAACTCGGTGATTGGGACAAGTGTAATCTATGGTCTGTTTATACTTCCACTTGTTAATAGTTCACAACTTACAGAGGAAATTTTAGGCTGAACTTAAAATATGCAAGGAGACAGCTTTAGGCTAAAATTGATTTAACAATTCCCTCCTTTTGGTCATCTTCTCAATTTTGAGAGATTGATCGAAACTTTACTCATTGATGTCACTATCACCATTGTAAATGTAGTTATTTGGTCTCGAAACCTACTGAAAAACAGTAGAACAGTGGGTTTTGCAATGTGGGAACAAGGACTTCGGTTTTTTGTTTGTTCGCTTTACGGGTTAGAGTAGAGGATACTTCCTTATGCTTGAATGTCCTGTTTACGGGAGAAAAGAAAAACACTCGAACCTGGGTCTGTTCTAGGATCTTTGTGTTTCCTTAAAGTTTTAGTTTGATTATGTTGCATTTAACATGAGTGACTTCATTTTGATTTGGTCTGGTCTGTTGGGGCCTAGTACATAAGCTCAGTCCAAAACAATGGCCTCCCACAATTTTGTTTAAAACTTTCCCGTCTTTGGTCAGGTTCTCACTTAGGGAAGAGCGTGACCAAAATGTAGGGCCTTAGCATCACTCTCAGTTACTATCATTTTGTGTTTCCGGTCTCAGCATGTCATTCATAGGTTACGGCTCCCTCATGATCAAACATTTTTTTCAGCTTTTATCATTGCAGTTGAAGACAGACCAGTTGACATGCTAGAGATTGCTACATGGAAACATTTAAAACTTTTGGGAGAATACAGCACACCAGGGGAAATACTATTATGTCTATTAGGAGGATAATACCAAGAGTTTGGAGCATGCTTCTTACCTAGGATCCCCATAAACCAAACCATCTAAAATTAAATAGATCAAAGAATGAGCTAGATAGAGTTTACTCACTTAACTAAGCAGTCTCTTCATTAATCCCCTACAACTAAATCTCTCTAATACATGATGTGATGTATTTCTTTATAGGCCACAAGTGACAGAGGCTGTACAGATACTTCCCTGTGACACAGCATACACATTAGTTACTCTGCTTAGCACCCAATATCAAACTGGGATGGCTTAAACTTTCCCCTGATTGGGCTCTGTCATCTTTGCCTCCAATCAGGAGTTGCAACATGTGATCTCTGGGCAAGATGGTCGCCCTGAGTAACAGAAAAAAGAGAAAAGGGAAAGGAGAGAAAGAGAGAAAGAGAAGCATTGCCTGTGGTCGGGTGGGGAAGGCAAAGAGCTCAGCGAGGCCAGAGAAAGACCCATCCATTGTGGAGATACTGAATCAAAAGTTCAGGTGGCCACTTGTCAGTCAAGAAGTGATCTTTTCCAGCAATCCTATCAGTTCTTGAGTTTCCCCCTTTGGGGAGAAAAAGGTTCCCCATATCCTATGATCCTGTACATGCCTAATCCTGTCACCCATAGCTATCAGCAAAAAGTGCAAGGCAGATTAATCCAAAGAGAATAGGAGTTAACATCACATAGTGCCAAATCCATTTTTAACCAAGAGGGATTTTACTGACGGGAGTGCCTCTAACTCCCTATGCCTTGGGAGGGAATCTAACCTGCTTATGTTGGACTTCAAACTCAATCCCATTCTTTGCCCAAGTCAAACGTACCCCACTACTTACCAAAAGTCAAACAATTGGTACTGAAGTCTATTTCCTTTGGACTGGGATAGTAACTAAGACAAAAGGTTAGCAGATTTAATTTTTTATATTAATTAATTGCTTAAACTTTTTATTTGCCTTTTGTAAAAGATTTAAATAAAAATATTGAAAAAATTTTAGAAGTTTCTGCATATCATTAGGCATCCCTAGATGAGACTAATTCGGGAGGCTTCATTTTCAAATGCACTTTAGTGAAATGTTGTTCATTTGGAGTTTTTCACTGTAAGTTATCTTTAGCAACATTTTGCCATTTCTGGAAGACTTTGCTGCTTCCTGGGCCTGATACTTATGCATGTGTAAGCTGAAGGAATTCATTTCTTCAGAAATTAAGGATCCCATTTTTACTTCGAATATTCACTTTGCTCTCATGTTCCCCTTCTCAACTTAGCCAATGATTTTTTGTCTAAGTGCACAAGAAGAATGAAATAAAGGGGTAGAAAACAAAAATTCCTGTGAGATTTTCAAAGCCAAATTTTACACTCCCTGCAATATTGCCATTTACTACCAGTTTCTTTGACCCAGTCAGATGTAAGAGGCCTCTAACTGGATCCAAGCCAGTTAATTACCAGATCCAATCTGATCCTGGGCCCAGTCAAGTTTCTGTTGTGACTTCCAAACCTGGTTTGGATCAGAAATTTGCTTGAAGAAACTCAGAGAGCTTAAAACCCAAATCCGTAGACCTTCAGATTCCAGCAGAGATCTTACCACCATTCTCAGCTACTCTGAGAGAGCAATGGACACAGTGAGTCTGGCGGGGAGCTTGCTTGGTCACTCAGCACTCCTGGGAGTTGTTAGAAACTCTTTTATGGATCCCACTTCATTGAGCAATGAACAATTCATGAATCCGGTGGCCTACCAAGCCAGAGTATGCTCAGAGACTCCACTGCAGCCATGTGGTGGAAGAAGATTTGTGGGACAGAAAAAGAAAAGTGACGTACAGAAAATGAAAGTGAGGTACAGAAACAGCTGGATTGGTTATAGCTCAGCATTTGCCTTATTTGAACACAATTCAGACAGTTGCCTACATTTGATTGGGCAAAACTTGGTGATTGGCTCTAGTGTAGGCTGTGATGTGTTTACACTTCCACTTGTTATAGTTCACAATGTACAGGAAACTTTTAGGTCAAACTTAAAATATGTAAGGAGGCAGCTTTAGGCTAAACTTGATTTAATAGGATTATATTTATTCTCAGAAAGATGTTTTGATTTCAGTAAAGGGGTTCATTAGTGTGTGTGTATGAATTTTTATTTTTTGGTATTATAGCACTTATAGACTAATATCAAAATAAATCCTAAAGTAGTTTTACTGTTTTATAAAGCTGTAGAAAATAAAAATATTTTGCCAATAGATGAACTAGGTGCAGTCCTCAAAAAACATTAGCAAAACAATGTTATTATATTTTCTCTAAAAAGAAATTGTGAAGGAATAGGTTGGTATAGAGATCTTATTTAGGAATACAGTCCTTTAGCAACTAATTTGCATATGATTCTTTGGATTCAACTGATGCTAGAATCTCTATTTTTAAAGAAATGGTTTTGCTTGAATTAAAATGATCCAAGACGCCAATTTGTGTTCACATATGTGAACAAATTTATATTCCCATTATTTCACAGGCTTAATTTCTCATATGACTATAAAGGATTATTCTGAGTCACATATCTCATAGGTTCCTTTCTCTTTTGATGTAATCTATTTTTGGTATATTATTAAACATTAAGTAGTAACAGTGTGACTATTTTCTCTTTTCCCTAAATATGCAATCCATTTTTCATCTGCAGTTCTTATTCACTCCCTCTTAACTCCAACAATAAGCAACTCATAAAATAACTGCGATTAAATTTTATCAATCAATACGTTAGCATTCTCTTTAGCACTTGAATTATAACATAGATTATCGAAACAGAGACAACTTGTTTTCATACATCTGTCAGTGATCATTGGAAGTGAGGTTACTGGGTAATTTTATAACATCCTGATATTACCTAAAATAATAACTATTATTATGAAAGTGTGCTTAATTAAAAGATATGAAAACTTTTTAAGTCATCTTAACCTAAAATCCAATAATTATAGAAGTCCAAAGCATAGACTTTTCATGTAAAAGTACTGGAATGAGGCAAAATTTATATCTTTTTTTTTTAAGATTCTGAATACCTTCAAATAAGACATATGCAATTTTTCACTTGAAAGATCTTAAAAGCAATCAGCGAATGTTCTCTAAGGAGAGTGGGTATTGACCTGATATTCCAGGATGAGAGTAGCTTTTGAATTTGAGGGATAAAAGGAGCAGATCATAGCGCAAGGATCAGGGGGACAAAGATAGGGTTGTCAGACATTTAGACAGTTAGACTATCAGACATTATCAGGAGAGAGAGACAACTTGTTTTTACACATCTGTCAGTGGTAACTGGAAGTGAGGTTAGTGGGCAATTCTTTTACAACACCCTGATATTACCTAAGAGAACAACTATTATTATAAATGTGTGCTTAATTAAAAGCTATGGAACTTTTTATGTCACAGTAATCTTAAATGAAATCACTATAGAATGTTTTAATTTTCTTAATATGGAACTTAAAATTCCATAATTTCCTTAATATCTGAATCAATTCTGACTCTGAACTCAAGGATAGTTTTGCTACACAAGTGGTGACCATACATAAGACCTGGTGGAAGCATTGTGGTTAGCATATCTTGTAGTGCTATTTGATAGTATCCCATGCAGAGAATGCACTCTGGCATTTGAGATGTACTCTGACCACACCAGTGGTTGCTTGTCTATCAGATATTCACTCCATGGTTGCATATAAAACCATTTTCACTAACTCTTACTTTCTATAATTTTAAATCCCAGAGTCCATTTTTCTGTTAATGAACTGAAGTAATCGGTGTGCCATGGCCTAGAGAAGAATAAAAGTGCACATTTATGATACACAATGTTGTAAAGACAGCTATCTTTTCATCAAAACTCATGGTTCTTCTATAAAATTGTCATTGTGAAGTGGTTGCCCAGCCATAAACTACATTTATCAGATACTTGTGGATATACAAAGGGCAATATAGTTAGTTCTTATGATAGAATATAAACAGAAGTGATAAGTGCCTCTTAAAGGCAAAGACGGTTAAAAGGCCAATGCATCTCCACCTTGCGTCTCTTTCCAAGTCAGCCAGCTTTAAAGAGAGGACTCAAAGGCCCTGAGGCACGCTGAAGCCACAAGATGAAAGAAGAATGAATCCTTAAACTTATGTATGCACTATATCTGTCCATCTATTATGAAGAAATACATTGGATTTGTATATAAAAAGAAATAAATTATCTTTAGCTACAGACTTGAAATATTACTCCTGGCTGGCTTGTGGAAATAGCAAAGAGAATAGAGAACACTGAATGAATTTGAGGCCTTATTAGATTAGAACATGTGAGTATGTTTGCACCCCAGAGAGTGGGAGATAAAACTGAAAAAGACTTCGAGCAACAGAGATTCATTAAGAATTTTTAGTTAAACAAAGGAACTCAGTTTTCCAAATAAAGATCATATTTAGGTGTTTCCTTTATCTATTCCAAACTACTACTTCAGACGACAGTAAATTATAAGTCATCAAGCTGAGAGACATGCAAAGGAGCAAGAAAGCTACAAAATACATCAGAGTTGAGATTCACATCCAGGAAAAACTTTTTCATGTGGTTGTTGGTGTTTGGAATTGATTAGATTCAAATAGATGAGAAAGTCACTAAGGTTTTGAGAAAATACATTTTTTCTAAAATAATGGTAACACAAATAATAAAACACAAATCAGTCTGTGCAACCCTTGAGGAGTATATCCTCCCACAAAGATGAGAAATGGGGATAATAGAAGACAAGGTACTTCCCCCAGGGTCAAGCCAGGTGTCAATGAAAAAACAAATATATCAGATTACAAAATCAACACATGATTTTTACTATTGCCGTGATATCAATGAATAGGGCCCTTCACATATTAATTTAAAATGAAGTGCCTTCATTCTGGATCTGGAGCAATTCCTGGTAGCTTCCAGTTCAAACTGTGTTGGCTGAAAGTTTTGTTCTCCAACTGACATATGAGTAGGATTTTGAATGCCAGAATCTGACATTATGAATAGATTTTTTGTCTTCTTCCTTTTATTTCTGGGATTTATCAATCATAATTAGATGCAAAAATGTGTAAGTATTCAAGTAACTTCTAAAAATATCAGTTATAACCAATAGGATCACCAAATTTATTTGGTAACTTTTCATTGCTTCAAGATTAGCAGTCAAAAGTGACTTCAGAGTAGCTATACAAAGACATTAGTGACTCTTACATTTATATTACCAGCCATCACCTTTCCAAGGAACTCCAGATACTTACATTCAACTTCATATTAGCTATTAAGAATCATTAAAATGACTATTTTTTCTGCCTAAAAGATTTTTCCCATAGATGACTATCCACATAATAATTTTATATTATCCTTCATTGCTTTGTTTTTTCTCATTTAGTACTCAATGATTTAAATATAATACATATTTTACTTATAAATATTATTTGTTTACAATACTCATTAGTATGGTGTTCCATGACGGTAAGTATTTCTGTCTGTTTGGTTCACTGGATAAACCCTGGTGCATAGAACAATGATTGACATGAAATAGGCACTCAATAAATATTGCCTCTTTCAAGTTCCCACAGATCTCTGGTTCTATCCTCTGAGTAACAGTCTGCTCCTAATAGTTCTATTTCAAAACTAGATCAATTGTTCACATTTTCTACATATATATTTTCAAACCACATCAAAATAAGTACAATATCTGAACAAATTCAAACTTAAACATTTTAATTTTTCATTTAAAAATTTCTACCCATTTTTTATTTTGAAAATAAAACTAAGAATGTCTCAATATTAGTAATTGCTGTGGTTTTAACATGTCCTCCATAGTTTATGTATTGGAAGTTTAATCTCCAGTGCAACAACATTGAAATGTGGGACGTTCAAGGGGTTATTAGGCAGAACCCTCACAAATGGATTAGTTATAAGGTGAGTGAGTTTGGGAACAAGTGGCAAGTTCCACACCCTTTCTCTCTTGCTCCTGCACTCTCTTGCCATTTTGCCTTCCACCATGGAATGACACAGAAAAAAAGGTCCTTGCCCGATGTGAGCCCCTCACCCTTGGACTTTCAGTCTCCAGAGCTGTGAGAAATAAATCTGTTCTTTATCAATTATTCAGTCTCGTGGTATATTACTAAATACCTATCAAAATGGCTATTTTTTTTTTAAAGTGACGATGTCGATACCGGTTAGACTGTAAAAGAACTAGATTATGCATATATTTTTTGGTAATATAAAAGGACACACATACATTGCAAATTCTTTTGACAGTTTCTTATAAACTAAATATACAATTTCCATATTATCCAAACAAAAAAGAAAATTATATTTACACAAAAACTTGTACACAAATGTTTATATCAGCTTTACTGTTAGTAGTACTGAGTTAACAAATTAGATATTTTTCAATGGATAAATGGTTAAATAATCTGTGGCACATGGGATATTACTCAACAATACAAAGAAATAATCTATTGAGACATGCAACAACTTGATGGATCTCAAGTGAGTTAGGCTGAATTAAACAATAAAATCCCCCAGGGTTACATACTGCATAATTATATGATATTTTTTAAATGGTAAACTTATAAGCATGAAGAAATAATTTCAGTGTCAATATTCTGGTTGTATTATTTGACTCTAATTATGCAAAATATTACAAATGAGGAAAACTGGCTGAAAAGTGTACAAGATCTCTCAGTATTATTATTTTTTATTATCAAATTTTAAGTTCTGGGATACATGTGCAGATTGTGCAGGTTTGTTACATAGGTATACACAGGCCATGGTGGTTTGCTGCACCCATCAACCAGTCATCTACATTAGGTATTTCTCCTAATGCTATCCATCCCCTAGCCCCCCACCTCGCAACAGGCCCCAGTGTGTGATGTTCCCTTCCCTGTTTCCGTGTGTTCTCATTGTTCAACTCCCACTTATGTGTGAGAACATGTGGTGTTTGGTTTTCTGTTCTTGTGTTAGTTTGCTGAGAATGATGGTTTCCAGCTGCATCCATGTCCCTGCAAAGGACATGAACTCATCCTTTTTTTATGGCTGCATAGTATTCCATGGTGTATATGTGCCACATTTTTATTATCTAGTCTAGCATTGATGGGCATTTGGGTTGGTTCCAAGTCTTTGCTATTGTGAACAGTGCTGCAGTAAACATACGTGTGCCTGTGCCTTTATAGTAGAATGATTTATAATCCTTTGGGCATATATCCAGTAATGGGATTGCTGGGCAAATGGTATTTCTGGTTCTAAATCTTTGAGGAATCACCCCACTGTCTTTCACAATGGTTGAAATAATTTACACTCCCACCAACAGTGTAAAAGCATTCTTATTTCTCCACATCCTCTCCTCTATTAAAATTTTCCCTCTGAAGTAATTGTAAATTCACATGCAGTTTTTTTCTTGACTTTTTAATGATCACCATTCTAACTGACATGAGATAGTATCTCACCGTGGTTTTGATTTGCATTTCTCTAATGACCAGTGATGATAAGCTTTTTTTCATATGTTTCTTGGCCACATAAATGCCTTCTTTTGAGAAGTGTCAGTTCATTTCCTTTGCCCACTTTTTGACGAGGTTGTTTATTTTTTCTTGTACAGTTTTTTTTTTTTTTTTTTGCAGATTCTGGATATTTGCCCTTTCTCAGATAGATAGATTGCAAAAATTTTCTCCCCATCTGTAGGTTGCCTGTTCACTCTGATGATAGTTTCTTTTGCTGTGGAGAAGCTCTTTAGTTTAACTACATCCCATTTGTCAGTTTTGGCTTCTGTTGCCATTGCTTTTGGTGTTTTAGTCATGTAGTCTTTACCCATGCCTAGGTCCTGAATGGCATTGCCTATGTTTTATTCTAGTGTTTTTATGATTTGGGGTCTTACATTTAAGTCTTTAGTCCATCTTGAGTGAATTTTTGTATAAGGTGTAAGGAAGGGATCCAATTTCAGTTTTCTGCATATGGCTAGCCAATTTTCCCAACATTCCATGCTCATGGATAGGAAGCAGCAACATCATGAAAATGGCCATACTGCCCAAAGTAATTTATAAATTCAATGCTATCACCATCAAGCTACCATTGCCTTTCTTCACAGAATTAGAAAAAAACTACTTTAAATTTCACATGGAACAACAACAACAAGAAAAGCCCATATAGCCAAGATAATCCTAAGCAAAAAGAACAAAGCTGGGAGCATCATGCTACCTGACTTCAAGCTCTACTACCAGGCTACAGTAACCAAAACAGCAGGGTACTGGTACCAAAACAGATATATAGACCAACGGAACAGAAGAGAGGCCTCAGAAATAATACCATACATCTACAACCATCTGATCTCTGACAAACCTGACAAAAACAAGCAATGGGGAAAAGATTCCCTATTTAATAAATGGTGTTGTATTACTTTTTAAAAACTGGATGTGAATTTATAACACTCCAAAGTGAAAATTTTAATTAAAAATACTATAAGCAAGGGGAAAGCCATATAAAATGTAAGTGTGAATAGAATATGTGATGTAATTACTGTGAAGTGGATTTAGTAAAAGATAGGTTATTGGAGGAAAGCAGCTTTGGAACAAAACCAAAATAAAAATTAGCAAGTGCAGATAAATTCTGAGGAGGTATATGTTAAAAGACAAGGTTGAAGTAATGGAGTCAGAAATGTGTAAGCCACAATGTACAAAGAAGACATGAGTTTCTCTTCTAATAATTTTCAGAGTAACCAAAGTTAATTAATAGAAGTTTCTGAAAACTACACAGAGTGGGTAACAGTGAAATGCCAATCTAAATCATAATAACTTATTAAACTGAATGACTTGAGGAAAATTATATTTGAGTCAGTTTATACTAGCTGTATTTAAAATATCAGCTTATGTACCTGGCATGACATTCTGGATAAGGTGTAATAAACATTTTCAACTGGTTGATCCTCCTTCTGTTTATTCTATTTTATTTGCTTTATTTTCTAAAAGAAATAAAAAGCATGTATATTCTCAGGTACGTATTTGAAAATCTGAGACTTCTATTAAAGCTTCTTAAGGTTTAAATGATAAAATTTTCATTTGACTTTCAAAACAATAGTCCATAAACATATACACCTACTGTGTACCCATAAAAATTAAAATTAAAAATATATATTTAAAAGAGGAATTTCAAATTATATTTCTTCTTATTTTTGTTCTTTTTTTAAAAACTTTAATTTATACTAGAGGTGGGGTCTCACTATATTTCCCAGGCTGGTCTCAAACTCCTGGGCTCAAGCGATCATCCTGTTTCAGCCTCCCAAATTGCTGGGATTACAGACATGAGCCACTGGGCCCAGCTATATTTTTTTCTAAAAAATATCATAAACCTTAAAAAGAATTCTGAATAAAGCAAAATCAAATATCTACCTTCTATTTATCATTTAAGTGCTTCATTTAGAATTAAAAATACTTTATTAAATGATATAAAATAAATTACAGCCTAGATTTTACCAACTATGAAGAATAAATGCATGTCAACTTAGTTTCATCAAAAATGTTTGTCAGCAATCGTGAATTCTCATGCTTACCTTTTTATATATTAATGCAATTTTCATGTGATCAAAAAGTATAAGCAAAAACTGAAGCAAAACTTCATAGAAATTTCATTGTATTCTTCACCCTTGTCACAATTTTTTCACTAAAATAAATATTTATTGTAAATATATGTGTGTATTATAATTTCTATATTGTGGATGTACCTACTAACAGTTCTAACTAGATGATTATTTACTGAGTCAAAAATGACCAAAGTTAATGTACCAATATTGCAATCTCTCTCACTGGATGGATTGTGCTTGTAATGAGCCCTAACTGAATTTTATTCATCTTTTGGGGGTTTGAAATTTCCAAATGAAAAATAATTACAAGATTGTGTGTTATTTTAACCCTTTTTTCATTACTGTTGCTAATTAAGAAGGCTATATATAGATATTTTAAATCATCTGGACTTGAACAGTCATTTATATGTCAGATTATTTTTAGTTTGCAATAAAAAAGGAAAAGAAAGAAAGTACGTGTTTCAAATCCGTGGGTATATGCAAAAACAGAAACATTTAGGCTGTATCCAAGGCAATGGCAACAAAGACAAAAATTGACAGTTGGAACCTAATTAAACCAAAGAGCTTCTGCACAACAAAATAAACTATCAACAGAGTAACCAGAAAATCTACAGAATTGGAGAAAATTCAAAAACTATGCATCCAACAAAGGTCTAATATCCAGAATCTATAAGAAACTTAAAGAGTCGAACAAGCAAAATCAAATAACTCCATTAAAAGTGGGCAGCAGATATGAACAGATACGTCTCAAAAGAAGACAGACATACAAGCAGCCAACAAACATGAAAAATACTCAACATCATTAATCATCAGAGAAATGTAAACCAAAACCACAATGAGATACCATCTCACACGAATCAGAATGGCTACTATTAAAAAGTCAAAAAACAGCAGATGCTGATGTTGTTGGTGAGGCTGTGAAGAAAAGCAAATGCTTACATACTGTTGGTGGGAATGTAAATTAATTCACCTACTGTGAAAAACAATTTGCAGATTTCCCCAAGAACATAAAACACAACTGTGATTTGACCAAGCAATCCCAATACTGGGTAAATATCCAAAAGAAAATAAGTAATTCTACCAAAAAAGAAAACACATGCACTCTTATGTTCATCACAACGCTATTCACGGTAACAAAGACATTGAGTCAAACTAGGTGTCTATGAATGGTGGGCTGGATTTTTTTTTTTTAATGTGGCATATTTAGACCGTGGAATACTATGCAGCCATAGAAATGAAATCACATCAATTGCAGCAACATGAATGCAGCTGGAGGCCATAATCCTAAGCAAATTAATACAGTAACAGAAAATCCAATACAGCATATTATCGCTTATAAGTGGGAGCTGAACTTTGAGTACTCATGCACAAAAAGATGGCAGCAATACACACTGCAGACTACTGAGTGGGAAGAGAGGAAGGAGGCAAGTGTTGAAAAACAATCTATTGGGTACTATGCTCAGTACCTGGGTGATGGGATCTACTGTAACACCAACCTCAGCATCATGTAATATTCCCAGGTAACAAACCTACACATGTACCTCCTGAATCTAAAATGAAAGTTTGAAATTATTTAAAAAAAACTTAGCTTGTTATAATGTCCTGAAACTATATTATCCCACTTTATAATTATGCCTATATTATCAAAAATTCACAGAGATGTGCATTCATGTATATTTTAGATTGGTCAGTAAATTATATTTCCAAATGATCTATGCCTACAAAATGTAGGAATATTTTTGATCAAAAATTACATCCAATAGGAAGTAGAAATTAATTTTTATTTAATTTGATTTAGCAGCATAAAGCATCTTGACAATTTAGATTGTTTCTTCTACTGGAATGTTAAAGAAAATATAGGAATGCCTACCATAAAGTCTACTTTGCATATATCAAATATAATTTTTAAAAATCTCTTAATGCTTATAACATTCTTCTATAGAGGGAAAGAGAGATTGTTTTTCCTTTCCTAACATATGAAGCATAGTTAAATAGGCATTATACGTTCTGTCTAGACATTGAAAAAAGAAAGTGGCAGAACTCCTAGAGCTAAGATTTGCATTCACCTTAAGTCTTACTGAGAAGTGCAAACAAATATTGTACAACTACATTTAATACTTCAGTTAAATTTCTAGATATAGGTCAAATATTTATCAATTTTATTTTAGCAGAATATGAACCAGGCTAAATTATCTTTGTTACACATCTGTTCACAGTCTAATATATGACAAACAATTTTCTAAGCTTTGTTTTAAATGTAATTATTCAAGAAATAAATGGTGCCATCATTTTCCAAAAACATACTCCATGTTCCAAGTGAGATGTATTCCATACCTACATCTCTATTGAATTAAATGAGTAAATGAAGGGAAAAAACAGTTAGGTATGGTTCGTTTTAATATATTCCTTATTTAACTTGAATGTAATAATATAAATTTCATAAGCATAGAGTCTGGTTACATAGCAAAGTAATTAACAGCAGGGACTTATTAGCTCTGATCCTTCATTCAAATTACTTAAATTATCTGTACTTAAGTATTCTCATGTATAAAATTGGAATCAAATAAGAATAAGAATAACATTGCAGGATTGCCATGAAGATTAAATGAGCATTGGCATCAAAGGTTTGTTAACCCAGGGTCTCTCAGATACTAACTATGGTATCAATCTTAGTTTTAATAATTTATTTTTAAAAAACTAATTTTACATATTTAAAATTAAAGAAACTCTTGAATTATTAAATAATAATTTTTCACACTGTGGCTATTAAGGCTAACATTTTTATTGTGACTAAATTTGTATTACACTTCTGAACAAACATATATTACTATAAGACATTGGGTGTGATGCATGATATTATCTTAATTTGACATGCCTGTAGGATGTAGACATCTGATTAAACGTTACTTCTGGATGTGTCTGTGAAGGTGTTTCTGAAAGCGGTAAGCATTTTAATTGGTTAACTGAGTCAAGCAGATGGCTCTCCCCATTGCAAGGGCATCATCCAATCCTTTGAGAGTCTGAATAAAACAAAAAGGCAAAAGTGAAAGAAGGTTGGATCCTTCCTTCCTCTGCCACAATGCTTGAGCTGGAATGACAATCTTCTGTCCTGGAACTACTGGTTCTTAAGCCTTCACACTTTAGACTAAGGCCTAAACCATCAGTCCTTAAACTCTAAGGCCTTTTAACTAGACAGGCTTCTCTGAGTCTCTGGCATGCAGATGACATAGCATGAGAATTTTTATCCTCCATAATTATGTGAAACAATGTCTTATAACAAATCTAATCTACCTATCTAGCTAGCCAGCTATGCTACAGATTCAATTTTTCTGGAAAACCCCGAAAAATGCAGATTTTGGTACTGGGAGTATTCTAGAGGAAAAAAAAATCTAAACATGCATTTCTGTATTGGAACTAGAGTTTCTGGAATTGGCTTCCTAATCTGATATAATTTAGATATTCCATTGACCCTATTTCCAGTAGTAGAGAGAGCACTGATAGTCCACAGCATGAATTGGTAAGAGACATACAAAATATTTGTATTGGATACTCTTGATTAACCACTTATAAGAAACAAGAAGTTTGATAACTTTGTTTATAATACTTTTGAACATTTATAGAAAAGTGAGAAATATGATAAAGTCTGTTAGTTGCTCAAATGTCACTGGTTTAATGTGGTTAAATATATTTATGTATATATTTATATATTATATGTTTATAGGTATATATCTATATGTACTATATATGTATATATGTTTATAGCTATATATTTATATATGCATATAGGCATATATGCATATATAATATCTATCCATATGTATATATACAAAATGATATATAATATATATTAAATATCTATATCAGGGATTTGAATATATATTTATATTTAATATATCACATATATGAAATACTAATATATATCATATATATCAGATCCCTGAAATATACATAAATATATTATGTATATTAAGCATATCTATATTTATACATACCACCTCAAGTGCTGCATAAATGACTTGAAAGTTTCTATGTGTGTCTTGAAAGAAACTTTTATCTTCTATAGCCACAGAGCTGATGTTGCTGAAAATCAAACTCAGAATCTCATCCTGCCATTGTCTGAATTACAATTCAAGTTGAACTCCTGACCAGCTTCTCAGGGTGTCTAGTATAAAAGCAGAAAAAAGAAATTGATTGGGGAAAAAATGGCATCTTGTAAGTTGGAATGGGGACACGTGGAATGAGTGATTATACTGGGAAAATTGAGCTTCTAAATTCTGATGACAGTTTTGTCAGTGCAACAGTTCTTCCCAATCACAGCATAAGCGGCCTCCCTACTCCAAGCAGAAGCAGTATCTCCATGCTTAATGAAAGCCATCTCTCCTCTCCAAGTGGTAACATCATCCACACCCCCAGTGGTATCAGCCTTTCCACCCCTGGATGAGTGGATTAACTCTGCATTCCTTGAAAAAAAAACAGTAATTACCTTCCCGAGACAATTGCCACACCAGACGAGGCTGATTATCTTCATGATTCATCTATTTTACCCTTATTTGCTTATAGGCCTGTAACTGGACTCAGGTATCACCAGGCCACTAATGATGAGGTACAAAGTGTGACCAATGAAGAGGTGTGCTGCACTTCCAGAAACTACTTGACATTTCTAATTAATACAGACATAAATCAGGGAATATGTGTGGAAATAAATATGGAGGTTATGGGATAATGGTGGAAGTGACATAAAATTGGATTAAGCCAAATTTATTAATATAGGCTCACTTAACAGAGATTCTGCATTTAATGTTGCAGTTCAGGGAGGTAAAAATTACTGTAGCATTTTTTTGTTTTGTTTTGTTGTTTTTTTTTTTTTTATGATTGGGACCAAAATATTGCCCATTTTGAGTGAACTGGAAATGCCTGACCTCCTATGGTATAATGTAGAAAAAGGGATTAAGAGGCTTAGAGAAAATTGAATGTTAGAGTGGATTTTTCATTTAGTACTTACTCACCCACACCGGGATAGCCCAGAAGTTATACCTTTCACCACTACTTTGAGAAATAAATTTTTGGGGGAAACTCCACTATCTATGAAGAGCTCTGTGATTGCTTTTCTGTGCGGGATTGATCTTACAATGGGAACTATAGCCATTCAATTAGAAAACCTAAATGCAATGGGAGTAAATGTATTTCAGAGGCACAAGGGTGAAGTGTTGGCAATCAACCACCAAAGGCAGGGTTGTCATGGTTACCCTAATGGACAGTAAAGTAAAAGCAGCAATCAGAATAATCTGACTGATGTACACCTATGACATTGGCTAGTCAATCACAATATTTGAAAAGTGAAATAGAAAGGAAGCCTACTATCTTCTTACCTGATTTATATAAGAAGGAAAGTTGTAGGTTAATTGAACAAAAGTCTAACTTGAATCATTAAAGTGTAGAATCACAGCCCCTCAATCAGTTTCCAGAACTGGGCCAGTTTACAGACCCAGAATCCCTTATAGAATTAAAAGGCTATATCTTCTCCAGGAAGGACCCTGATACACTATAATTATGTTGTTAATATTTCTCTAAACCTTCCATATCAGGACTCAATATTTCAGCAGCACAGGTCAACACTGAGTTCTCAATATACCTCCATTTCCCAGAGTGATCAGCCAATGGTACCTAGTGACATGTCGATTACATTAGGCCACCTCAGTCATGGAAAGGGAAGTATTTTGTTCATATTGGAGTAGGCATTTACTACAGTTTATAATTTGCCTTTCCTGCATGCAATGCTTTTGTCTAAACTACCATCTGTGGGCTTATAGAATGTTTGATCCACCATTATAACATTCCACACAGCATTGCCTCTTGTCAAGAAACTCACTTCATAGAAAACGAACAGTGACAATAGGCCCATGTTATTCACCATCCTGAAGCAGCTAGCTTGATAAAATAGATGTGTCTTTTTGAAGACACAGTTACAGTACCAGCTGGGTATGAAGAGTTTGCAGGGGTGGGGCAAGGTTTTCCAGAAGGCTTTATATGTTCTCCATCAGTTGGTAATATTTGGTGCTTTGTCCCATGGCCAGAATTTACAGGTCCAGGAATCAAGGTGTGGAAATGGGAGTGGCATCACTCACCATTATCCCCTGTGACACTAGCAAAAATGTTGCTTGCTATTACTGCACTATTATATTCTGCTGGCCTAGTTCCAAAGGGAGGAAACCTTCTACCAGGAAACACAATAATCATTTCATTAGAATGAAAGTTAAGACTGTCACTCAGTCACTTATGACTACTCATGCCTCTGAATCAACAGGGAAAGAAAGTTACTGTTCTGGGTAGGGTAATTGATTTTGATTACCAAAGTGAAATTTGACTGCTACTCCACAATGGGGATAATAAAGAGTATGCCTGAAATACAGAAAATCCCTTAGGGTGTCTTAGTGTTATCATAATCTATGATGAAGATCCATAGAATGTTAGAACAGCCTAATCCAGACAGGACTGCTCATAATGCAGACCTGTCAGGAAGGAAGGTTTGGTTAACCTCACCAGGTAAACAACCACGACCAATTGATATACTTGCTGAGGGAATACAGAATGGGTAGTAGAAGAAAGTAGTTATAAATACCAGATATGACCACAGGGCCAGTTAGAGAATTGAGGGTTTGTGTGTGTGTGTGTGCTTTACCATTTACAAATCTTTCACGTACATTCTCATTTGACCCTCACAACAACCCTGTGAGGTAGGCATCTCGGATTTTCTACTCATTAAACAGATGAAGACAGTGACTCTCAGAGCAGTTCACTGATATGCCCAAGGCTCTACAGTTAGTGAGTGGTTTGTATTAATATCAGACTTTGGCCTAAAAATTCAGCACCCCTCTTCCCCTCATACTTATCCCACCTCCTTCACAGGGATAATGAAGATAAAATGAATTCAAGGTTAGAAAAATACTTTGAGGGAGAAAAGCACTATATAATTATACCTACAAACTATGATTTTCCACAGTATATGGCTCATTCCTCTTCTCATCTCAGCTTGTGTGTGAACCCAGAATTGTATATGGCCTCTGTCCTGCGCTCAGTAAGCAAATAAGGCAGGCAGTGGGTACAGTGTGATACTGTTTAAAGTTACATAAATTACAATCAGGGTAACTGCTATTAGGCAAATTGAAAAACAGCACAGAAAGGCCAGTGTGCAACTAGGACCCACTAAAGCTCAGAGCAAAGCAATGCAAGATTATCAGACAAGGCATGATTGCATAGAAGGAAAATGTGGTGTCAGAGTTCAAACTGGCGCACACACACAGTTATCTAAGGCAGAGTGGTGGCAAAGAAGTTATTTGTTCCATGTTACACAAACAAGAGCAGAAGATTCATGGGAACCCATACAAAAGCATCTTGTGTCACACAGATCTCTCCAGCTGCCTGGAGGGAATATACACAACAGGGTCACCATCAAAGAATAACTGTACCTGTGTTCATATCCTGGACTATACCAAGGAATAGCTCCATGCTAAACTGTCTTGGCTAAAATACAACCAGTGCCATCATTCCTAATCAGACTAACAAATAGAATGTCTTTTAAGGTAATGAGCTAGATGGCTGTGTTTAGGTTTTTTTCAGGATTTACTTTTGATTCTCCTGCTTTAAGACTCAAAGAAAGTTATATTGAGTTTTTATTGATGATTCTATGTGTTTTTAACAGAGTGTGATAGGTGAATTAAACATATTAAAAGAGTTCTATAGCATCTGTTCAGAAAAGATTATATACTATACAAACTGTTCAAGTCATACAAAACCATTTTTCATTGTCTTTTCAACTGAGAAGAATACTATTCCGCACGCTTCTTCTCCTGTGGTGGTTCATACTGAGCAAGATTTGCTTTCAGGTTTTATTTTCTTCTACAATAGCTTCAGATTTCTCTTTCATTTCAGTAAGTTCTAGGTGAAGCAGCTCTATTTCTGGATTCTCTGGGGTAGCAGCTTCTAAGTGATGCTTTAAAAAATCCAAAGCACTGTTAGGCTTCTCTGGTTCTTCATACAAGGCTACCAACACCTTGGTCAGCATGTCCAGCACCCCCGACTTCTCCAAGTACCTCTGGAACTGCTCACGCTTCGAGTCGGCGACTTTGTAATGGGCCATAGTGACAGCAGCAGCGGCGTAGCTGGTGCCCGACACTGAGAATTGAGGGTTTTAATTGTCATGAGTATTTTCTTACATTTTTAAGAATGCATTTGTGTGCGTGTATGTTCATGTGCATATACACAGCAAATATATTTGTTTTCTTCCCTCTCTTTTGTCTTATCATGTAACATAAGATGAATATACTTTATGTAAAAGTTTCTAAGTGTTGTTAATTTTACATCATAACATTTAAGCTAAGGAATATCAGGAAAAGTAAACATCCCTCAAAGATTTTACCTCTTCTTCTGGGGAAGAAGTTAGTGCATTTTTCAATATATTCAGGATAATTGCACTATGTTAGGCAGAATTATGATATTGTTATTGTCTTTATTTGAAGATTAAATATGGTTTGAGATGGATATGGGTACCAAATTGGCAAGGCCGTGGATTTCTAATAGTTAATTTTATGTGTCAACTTGACATGGCCATGAATGTTCAGATATGTGGTTAAAAACTTTTGTCATGTTTATCTATAATAGTGTTTCTGTAAAGTGATTAGCATTTGAATTGATGAACTAAATGAAATATACGGCCCTTCCAAATATGTGTGGGCATCATCCAATCCATTGAGCACCTGAATAGAACAAAAAAATGGAGGAAGCTTGGATTATCCTTCCCTCTGCCAGACTGCTTGAGCTACGACATCAATCTGCCACCTTCAGTGCTACTGGTTCCTAAGCCTTCACATTAGTCCTGGAATCTACATAATTGACCCTCCAGCTCTCAGGCCTTTGAGCTATGCCACTGGCTTTCCTGTGTCTACAACTTGCAAACAGCATATCACGAGATTTCTCAGCCTCTATAATTGTGTGAGATAGTACCTTATAACAAATCCCTCTCTATTGGTTCTGTTTCTCTGAAGAACACTGACGAATACTCTGTGCTTTGAGATTTCAAGGTATTTCTTTCAACATATTTGCTAGGAGAAAAGGAATTTTAACTGATTATGAGCCTTTTATGGTGGCACTTAATATCCTTCTTTACTGTTCCTATTTTGAATAAGATCATTGCTTTAACGAGACTGCTTCTAACTCCTGAAATAACTATAGGATGTATGTACACTCAAATTTTTTAGGGTAAAGAAAAAATTGCCCACTATAGCATATTGCTTTTCATGACATGAAATCATTCTCTTTCTCTCTCTGCTCCTTCCAAAGCATCTTTCAATGTTTCAGAGTGTTTTCCTTTTACAGGAAAAGAAAGAGGCTTCTTGTGAGAAATTATCACACCTACCATACTCCTATTATGTAATCATGCCATCAGAATCTAGCTTTCTGTTTTTTAATCTGAATAATGGTACAAAAAAAGTTACACTGCTATTATAGTCATATTAATTATCCCCCTTTTAAAACAAAATGCACACATATTTTTTAAAATGTCTTGCACCCCATAGTTCAGACTTTAATGTTCCACTTTTCAAAGTTTTTCAGCTCACCCATCTTCCAGATATCCATATACAAATTCACCTTAGTGTGACTTTTTCATGTTCTTTCACAGAAGTGTGGTTCCATTTTGTTTCAGTTCTATTGTTTTGTCTTTCACATTCTTTGCTCACCTTTATCCTATATTGGTTTACTACTCTCGATTGTACTTATACATTTTATTGTCTACGTTTTCAACTAAACTGTGCTCCTTAAGCTCAAAGGAGAATACTTGTTCATCAATTTCTCTAGTTCTTCATAACACACATTTTGATAATTTCATTAAAGATAAATTGTCAAGTTTGAAAGTGAAACTTAAAAAAGGACACATATTTTCCCATATAGATATGTCAACCATTACAGTAATACTCAGAGTTCCAAAATATGAACAAAAGCACAATTTGCAATGTCATTTTCTAATCACTTGAGCCCAGAGGGGAAGAATGGAAGGGTCCTTAGGTAAAGAGTAACATTGAAAGTTTCATTTTATTGCCTCATGTATTTGCCAAAATGTCAGGTTTTCTAAAAGGTAAGTTAAAATGGTATATATGATGAAAGTACTTTCTAACTACAAAATTTAATGAACAAATATTTAGGATGTCCCCTAATAAAAATCTGGCACTTCACAGGCAGCCCTATCAAACATAGCAGCTACACAGTGTGAAAGAAATGTCCACACAACAAAACTTCCCCACTTGGTTGTAAATCATTGATAAAAAGAGTGATGTCAGAGCTTGACCTTATGTTACCAATAGTTTAACCAAAAAAAAAAAAAATGGAAAAATCATTATTGTTGTAGTTGTCTAGTAAGAGTCTCACAAAGAAAAACTGCTTAATCTCCATTAAATTACTTGGAAAATCTCCACACATTGGGCAAATTCCAACAAAATTTGGGGTATAAAGTTAGTTTATTTCAGAAGTCATTTTCCATTGTAGGATGAAGACATGCACTTAAAATGTGATTATAATATATTCATCACAGTTAAACTTTTATTTTTTTTAATGTGGATGATTGAGAAAGGTTATATATATATTTTTATATATATATAAAATATATATAATATTTATTTATTCAAAGCTGAAGGGGGAGTCAGAATAATTCTGACACATAGTTCAAACTTGAAGTCATGTGCTGAAGTTTAATATATATTCATATATAAAATATATAGAGAGATGTATATTCATATCTGTATATGTATATTCCAGCCTCCAGCTGGAGCTATGTATAGAGAGAGCTTGGGTGCTTCCAGCTGTATATATAGCTCAAGATATTGGAGACTGGAAGTCCAAGAGTATAATGCTGGCATCTGGTGAGAGTTCACTTGTCAAAGATGGAAGGCAGAAGTGAGCATGTGAGATAATGAAAAAAAATGGGGCAAACTTATCTTTTTATTAGGAATCCACTCCCATGATAACAGCATTAATCCATTCATGAGAGCAGAACCCTCATAACCTAATCACTTATTAAAGGCTCAACCTCTTCATACCATTACAATGAGGATGAAATTTCCAACACATAAAATTTGAGGGCCACATTGAAACCATAGCATTCCACCCCTGTCATCCAAAATTTTCATTCTTCTCACATTACAAAATAAATGTATTTCATATCAATAATTCCAAAAGTTTGACTCATTCTACTGTTAATTCAAAAGTCAAAAGTTGAGTCTTATCTAAATTAGAAATGGGTGATACTCAAAACATGATTCATCCCAAGCCAAAATCTTCCACCTGCGAACCTGTGAAATCAAAACTAGTTATTTATTTTCAAAATACAGTGTTGGAACAGGCATAAAATAGACATTCCTTATATAAAGGAGGGAATATATAAGAAAAGTGGGTAACTGGTACCACGTAATTCTAAAACCAAACAGAAGAAATAACATTAAGTCATAACACTGGAGAATAATCTCTGTGGACTACATGTTCTGCTTCCTAGATACACTGGAGTAGAGGTTGGGCTCGCAAGACTTCAGGCAGCCCTGCCTCCTTTGCTTTGCTGGGCTCAGCCTACGCTTCATGTCTTTCAAGTTGGAGTCTTATGCCTGCAGCTTTTCCAGGATGGGTTTGCACGCTGGTGACCTTACAGTGGTCTTGGGAGTAGCCCCACTTCCACTGCTTCATTAGGTAATGTCCTGGTAGAGACTGGTGACTCCACTGCTGTAGCAGGATTCTGTCCTGGACCTCTGGCTACCCTGTACATCCTTTAAATTCTAGATGGAGGTAACTATATCCCCAAAGATCTTACATTCTACAAGCCTGCAGACTTAATGCAATATGGATGCTATCAATGATTAAAGCCTGTATCTTCCAAAGCAGCAGCCAGAGTGGCCCCAGTGCTCTCTTGAGCTGCAGGTAGAGAGAAGAGTACTCAGTGGCATGCAGGGATCAGAGACCTGAGGAAGATCTGGGTAGTGAGTTCAGGGAAGGTGCCCCAGGCCTTCAATGTTCTGGCAGTCCTCCCAAACCATTCTTCTCTCCTAGAGCTCTGGGTCTGTGCTGGGAAGGACAGTTTTGAAGATGTTTGAAATGCTTCTGGGATCTTTCTCTCATTGTCTTGATAAATACTACATGGCTCCTTTCTACTTATTATAATCTCTTTAGCAAATGGTTGCTTGGCTGTGCACTTACTATTCACTCCTGAATAGGTTTACTCATTCTTTGAATTGGCAAGCTGCAAGATTTCCAAATATTTTCATTTGGTTTCCCTTTTAATTATAAATTTTATTTTTAACTCATTTTTTTTAGATCTCACTGTATATGATTACAAGTAGCCATGAAGCAGCCTAAATTGTTGCTGTTTAGATATTTCTCCTGCCAGATACCCTAGTTCATCAATCTTAAGGTCTGCCTTTCAGAAAGTTCTCAGGCATGGACACAATTCAGCCAAGGACACTTCTACTGAATAACAAGGATGACCTTTATTCTAATTGCCAGTACCTTGTTCCTCATTTACATTTGAGACACGATAAGAATTGGCTTTACCATCTATATTTCTACTTACATTCTGGTCACAACCACTCAAGTAATTCCGAAGTAGATTTCGGCTTTCACTAGTTCTGAGGTTCTCTTGTGAGCCCTCCCCAGAATCATCCTTAATACTCTGTTCATTGCAATACAAGCTTTTCCTAGCCTGCTCCTCAAAATTCTTTCAACCTCTA
This sequence comes from Colobus angolensis palliatus, assembly GCF_000951035.1. Taxonomy (NCBI): domain Eukaryota; kingdom Metazoa; phylum Chordata; class Mammalia; order Primates; family Cercopithecidae; genus Colobus; species Colobus angolensis. The sequence goes on from NW_012116611.1 coordinate 99,787, forward strand.
CCCATTACCCAGCTTCAAAGCCACTTCCACTTTTTCAGGTATTTGATGTAGCAACAGCCCCACTTCTAGGTACCAATTCTGTCTTAGTCCATTTTCTGCTTCTATATTAGAGTCTCACATACCGGTGATCTGTACAAAACAGAAGTTTATTTGGCCCATGGTTTTGGAGACCAGAAATTCCAAAGGCATGGGCTGCAATCCAGTGAGGGTTGTCCCATGGGGGAAGATAGATTGCAGAACTGAACGTGCAAGACAGAAATAAATTTATCCTTTCATTAGGAACCCACTCCTGTGATAACTAACCCACTTCTAAGATAGCAGCATTAGTCCATTTATAAGAGCAGATCCCTCATAACTTACTTACCTCTTAAAGGCCCAACTTCTTAATACTGTTATAATGGTGATTAAGTTTGCAACACACAACATTTGGGGTATGCATCCAAACCATAGCATGCATTTAGATCAATGATAGATAGATGGTTGATAGATAGATAGATAGATAGATAGATAGATAGATAGATAGATAGATAGATAGATAGATTCCCATTAGAATGCTTTTTTATCTGTGCTTTTCCAGATCATTTTAGTTTTACACTAAAGAAGTGGTACATAAAGGTAAAGCATAATTGTTAAACACTGACAAATCTATGCCCATTTTAAGGTTTTATAACTCAAATTATATTATTAACAATTCTTAGAAATGTTGCCATCAATAAGTTTACCATTTTCTACCTCGGCAGTTAACAAAACTTAGCCAAAGCAGATGATTTTTACATAATCCTTATTATAAAATTTTCGGAGAATAGATACTGAAAATAATCATCCAGCAATTTATGAAATACTAAACTTTATAACATCTTAAATTATACTAAATCCTCCAGGCAATGGAAAATTTTCATAAACTCTTCAGAGCCCAGGGAACCAGGACCAGAGATCTCGAGACTAATGTTGAAATAAAAAGGTGAAGATATCAATTAGGTTAAGAAGAAGAGGATACAAAGGAGACACGGTGGGATATAGGAGAAATAAGACAATAAAAAGAAGTGATGCTTTATAAAGGTAGAGGCAATCAGTGCTCTTGTGATGATAACTGTGGCCAAATTTTTTTTTCAATTTATTTTTGGGGAATGTGGTTCGCTCTGCCATAAGCAGAAATGACCTTTGGAAATTATTTCTAAAGAGGTTTATTTGTTTTGGCTCTCCTCAAAGTATCTCAAAAAATAATTTGTTTGTGAGTAGTTTCAGACCAGGTGATCCAAAAAGACACTCTGAATAAATAGGGATTTGAGGTTTAGGAGGCAGAAAGTTTATAAAGAGTAGGATAAATAGTGTGTTAAAAATCTGAGACTCTCAATTCTTCTAAAGACACATTGAGAAACAACGTTGAACACACCTCATAATCATACTACCAAAGCTGTTTATCCACCAACTCCCCTCTCTTATTTAGGGTCATTAAGTCCATGGCACTTCTGTAATCTGAAAACATACTTCCTTTAGCTCATTTCTACCCATTTATTATTCCATAGATGTAAAAATTAACCACTAAATATTCTCACCAATTTTCTTATATATGAAAATCAGTATGAGTTAATAACTGTTTGGCATTATCTTTTATAATAAATAAAAATAGTTTGTTAAATATATTTTAATTTTTTTCTAAGAATGTTTTGATTTTTCACTGGACTATTAACTTTACACTTATGTACAATTGCAAATTGTGAACACCTTTTATTAGAGGTCAATGACTACTGCTCAAAACTCTTTACCGAATGCTTTATCATTTTAAACATTATTTCTAGCTCTCTTCCGAACAAATATGGTCATACTTGCTGACCTGTAATTTGAACTTGTAACCTAATGTCAGAATCTATTGTTTATAATAAAAGAACTGGCTTTATGTTATTGTGTTTCTCAGAATTCTGAATATATCTGGCTATATTGGCCAGCAGCAACTATAGACAATCATTAGGGTTGCCTTTCAGCTACAATTTTTAACAGTAATATAAGAGCAATGGGTGGTGTTGTGTCCTTGAAAAGCTTTTCTTTTTTAACTTTCCTTTTCAAATCTAGCTTTTTGTTTTAAGCACACATATATCACTTCTCTAGTTCTTGTATAAGACTGGTTACACAAACCTGATTTAAATTTTCAAATATTTGTTAAATGAATTAATGGCATTTTATCCTCATGTGCTTCAAATCTCAAAGTTGCTTTTCTGTTGTTGAACAGCAAAAGTTTGTTTAACCTTTTTTATCTTGAATATTATATTGGACTTCATTTTCAGGTGTATGAATTGACATTAGCATGAACATGCAAGAAGAAATTATTCAATAATATATGATGTTACAGATGATGTTAGATTCTTTCTCAGTAAATTTTAAAATAGAATACTACTTTGATAAAGTACCAGAAGACATTCATTTTTAATATGAGAATTGAGTATATATTAATGATTGTTTCAGCATACTTTTGTTCCATTTATATTCCTGGGAATGACCTCACACAATTGTATTGTCTTTCAAGTGTAAGATTCATTTAAAAGAGGCCTAATTCTATGACACTGGGCAGCTTATTCACTCTGCACATTAGATGTGAGGTAAGGACAGCTAGAAACTTTCACAGGTGAATGCCTTATTTACTAATGTGATACAAAAGTACATTTTGCTCTTCTTTTGTATTTCCATTTAAATGCATATATGAAAAACAACATGTTAAACTAACCTCAATAGGAAGACTGAATGTAGCCATTATCTAAGTGGCACAAAGGCTATACCATCTGCTACAATTATTCCCAAATTTCAGTTGATTTGCATTTCCAGTTGTTTTTGCTGGAAAGGGCCATCTGTTCACTTTAATTATATACTTTTCAAATTTTTTATGTTATATATTTCTGGACTCAATAAACTACAACATAATGTAAAGAAGTTATTTCTGCAATTTTTTTGAATCAAACAATTAAACAACATAAAAGTCTAAATAATGTGATAAACTGTAAAATGCCATTATGTGTTTGTTCCCCACAAGCCATTACATTAAAATGACTTGAAGTATTAAATTTAGCCAAAATAATTTGTAATTTATTCTATTCTATCTTAAATTATTCTGAGATATATTTTTCTCTCAATACATGAAACCATTCATATTTCTTGCATAAAAATCAGAAAAATACTACAGATTTAAAAATGAAGAAATGTATTTGGCTAGAGCTGGGTTTTGTTTGTTTTATTATTTGCTTGTTTTGTTGAAGTTTTACTTTTTATCTAGTTCTATTTTAAATTGTCATTTAAAAATACCCTGCTGATAGCATTCTGACACAATAATTGAGATAATGTTGAATTTCTATCATTTTAAAAGTCAACAGTGTCATATATAATGATGCATTGATATGGTTTGGTTGTATGTCCCCACCCAAATCTCATCTCAAATTGTAATCTGCATGTGTTGAAGGAGATACCTCGTGGGAGGTGATTGGATCATGTGGACAGTTTCCTTCATGCTGTTCTCATGATACTGAGTGAGTTTTCATGAGATCCAATGGTTTTATAAATGGCAATTTTCCCTGCACTCTCTCGCTCTCCTGCCACTTTGGGAAGAAGGTACTTGCTTCTCCTTCACCTTCTGCCATTATTGTAAGTTCCCTGAGGCCCCTCCAGTCATGTGGAACTGTGAATCAATTAAACCCCTTTCTTTTATAAATTATCTAGTCTCTAGTATTTCTCTGGTACTTGGAGTGGGGCACTGCTATAAAGATAACCTGCAAATATGGAAGTAACTTTGAAACTGGGTAACAGGCAGAGGTTGGCACAGTTTGGAGGGCTCAGAAGAAGAAAGGGAGATGTGGGAAAGTTTGGAACTTGCTAGAGACTTGTTGAATGGTTTTGACCCAAATGCTGATAGTGATATGGACAATGAAGTCCAGGCTAATGTGGTCTCAGATGGCGATAAGAAACTTGTTGGGAACTGGAGCAAAAGTCAGTTTTGCTGTCCTTCAGCAGAGAGACTGAAGGCATTTTGGCCCTGGCCTAGAGATCTGTGGAACTTTGAACTTGAGAGAGATAATTTAGGGTATCTTCCAGAATAAATTTCTAAGCAGCAAAGCTTTCAAGAGATGACCCGGATGATTCTGAAAATGTTCAGTTATATATGTTCATAAAGAGATGGTTTGAAATTGGAACTTATGTTTAAAGAGTATCTTGGAAGTAACTAATTGCTTTTGATTTTACAGGTGTTTAGGTTGAAGAGACTTTCCTTGTCTAACATGAGACTTTGGACTCGGACTTTTGAGCTAATGCTGGAGTGAGTTAAGACTTTGGGGGACTATTGGAAAGGCATAATTGGTTTTGATATATAAAAAGAACATGAGATTAGGGAGGGTCCACAGGCATAATTATACGGTTTGGCTCTGTGTTCCCACCCAAATCTCATCTCAAATTGTAATCCCCACCTGTCAAGGAAGGGACCTAGTAGGAGGTTACTGGATCATGGGAGCAGTTTTCTCAATGCCGTTCTCATGATGGTGAGTGAGTTCTCATGAGACCTAATGGTTTTATAAATGACAAGTTCCCCTGTACACTGTGCTCTCTTCTGCTGACTTGGGAAGAAGGTACTTGCTTCTGCTTTACCTTCTGCCATGATGGTAAGTTTCCTGAGGTCTCCCCTGCAATGTAGAACTGTGAGTCAGTTAAACTTCTTTCCTTTTTAAATTACCCAGTCTCGGGTATTTCTTTATAGAAGCATGAGAATGGACTAATGCATGCATTAAAGTAGCTTTTTAAGGTATATGAAGATATAAATGTTAAGACTACAGAAAAAAATATGCATACCTAAGGGCTAATCGCTATTAGCCATCTTGTTTCAATTATTTGTAAATTCAAGATTGGGAAAATTCAAATGTATTTATTTTCCAAGAAGCATTTCTAGCTATCTGGCTTATTTATTACCAATAATCAGGGAAAATGCACATTTTGGGAATAATTGATAAATTAATTAAAGTCATAGCTGAAAATGTTATTGCATTCATTAAAGTGTCTCAATTAGATTGAATCATATTCTGGTAACCTGTGAGTAGCAATTCTCACTGTCCATTTATTTTTCAGTTCAGATAAACCTATAATTCATTGATATGATAATAAAATGCTTTATTTGGAGTACATAGTTTTTATTGAATTTAGAAGATGGGATAATCCATTCACCATTTTATCTATAATCTTCCTGAAAAACATCACCATCAGTAATTAAAACTAGTGTTTATAACATAGTATCAAGATTGCCAGCATCATTCATCATGATTACGATCCACAGGCATTTTAAATTAATAGGCCTAATAGTTTCTCTTTATACAATTCACACTATTTGTACTACCAATTGTTTTTATAACTTTTATTTTTGCCTAAAAGCTTATTTTGGATGTATTTCCATTTCAGAATAAAACAAAACTTAAAATTATGCACTTTTAAAAATAGGTGCACTGTATCTTACCATATGCATTTGCCAAAATTGATTATCTTCCCATTATGAGATATTTAGCCTTTTTTCTGCCTTTCAACAACTATAAGCAACGATGATCAAATATTATTGCATTCTTATATGATACATATATGTCTGAGTGCATCCTTAGAACACATTGCACACATGAATTAAAATACACAATTTAAGTTTATTTTCTATTCAACAAATAATATTGTATATATTTATGGTGTCTGATGTGATATTTTGACATGCATACATTGTGAAATATTAAATCAAGCTAATTAATGTAACTATGAACTGTCATATTCATTGTGTTTTATACTGGGAACATTTAAAATCTAGCCTTTTAGCGATTTTCAAGTATACAATATATTATTATTAACTATAGTCACCAGGCTGTACTATAAAACTTCAGAAGTTATTCCTCCTCTCTTGCTGAAACTTTGTACCCTTTTGCCATCATCTCCCAACCCCATCCCCAGTCCCTGGTAACCACTATGTTGCTTCTGTGAGTTCAATACTTTTGAATTCCACGTATCAGTGAGATCATACTGTATCTGTCTTTCCATGCCTGGCTTATTGTACTAGACGTAATGTCCTCCCCATGTATTCATATTGTTGTAAATGAAAGATTTTTTTTTTTTCATTTTTAAGGTTGAATAGTATTTCATTGTGTGTTTGTATATGTATGCTTATATATATATGTGTGTATATATATGTATACACACAGACACACATGTACATATCACATTTTCCTTATCAATTTATCTTTGATGGATAGTTAGTTTGATTTCATATTTTGACTATTATAAATAATACTGCAATAAAAACTGGAATGCAGGTATATTTTCGACATGTTACTTCATTTTCTTTGGATATATACATGGAAGTGGATTTGCTACATTATACATTAGTCCTATTTTAAATTTTTTGAGAAACCTTCACACTATTTTCCAAAACAAATACACTATTTTACATTCCCAACAACAGTATATAGGAAATATATTTTCTGTACTTCCTTGCCAATACTTAAGTTTTGTATCTCTGAATAGCCATTCGACGAAGTGTGATGTGATGTCTCATCATGGTTTTACTTTGCATTTCCCTGAGATTCCGTTCAACATCTCATATACCTGCTCACCATATGCCCACCATCTTTGTAGAAATGTATATTCACATATTTAATCCATTTTTTATCAGGTACTTTTTTCTTGCTATTAAGGGTTTTAATACCTTATTTATTTTAAATATTAACTCCTTATCCAAAAGATAAGTTTTGGTTTGTAAACATTTTCTCTCATTTCATAGGCTGTTTCCTCACCTCACTCAGTTGAGTTTTAACCAGGCTTTGCAGAAGTTTGCAACCCCATTTTTTTACACTTGCTTTTGTTGCTTATACTTTTAAGTTCATATCCAAAATATCATTGCTAAGACCAATGTGAAGAAGTTTTTTCCTATGTTTTCTTTTGCATGTCGAGCATCCCTAATCTAAAAATCTAAAAACAAAAATTCTCCAAAATCTGAAATTGGGCACTGACATGATGCCACAAGTGGAAAATTTCACACCTGACCTCATGTGACAGGTTGCAGTAAAAATTCAGATGCATGACACACAGGTAATTTAGCATCTCCGAGGGAAAAGACTTTTCCGGCCCACTTCAGCTGCAACATATCTTTTACAAGCATTCCCACCAATGAACATAAAATTGCGTGTGTACAGGCCAGATGTGCTAACAGCCAGTTCCCCACTGTGCTTCAGATGGGACCAAACCTACATGTGTTACTTACAATGTCTGTTGCTTACTATTCGCTCCATGATGTAATGATATTGTTGAATATGTAAAAGGCCTGCAGATTACTCTATGGGTAACAGTGATAAGAAAAAAATATTTGTGTTTATTTATAGCACATAAAGTCAAACTGTTGAAGAATCTGGACAGTGCTGTAAGTATGAAAAGCCTTACAGAATTACATGGTATTGGAAAGACTAACAGACATAAATGATTTTGTCCTTGTGCAAACCTCATGGAATATACTCATACAAATCTACTATACACCTAGGATATACAGCATAGCTCATTTTCTCTAGGCTACAAACCTGTACAGCATATGACAGTTCTGAATGCTGGCATTTATCTAGCTAAACATATCTAAACATAGAAACAGTACACTAAAAATACGGTATAAAAGAGTAAAAATGGTACACCTTTGTAGGGCACTTACCCTGAATGGAACTTGCAGAAAGTTGCTCTGGCTTAGTCAGTGAGTGAGTGGTTAAGTGAATGTGAAGGCCTAGCACCTCACTATATACTATGTTGGACATTATAGACATTGTACTCTTAGGCTACACTAAATTTATTTTAAAACCTAAAGCAATTTCACTATAACGTTATGATGGTTATGACATTACAAGGTGATAGAAAATGTTTAGCTCCATTATACATAATATTTTGGTACCACTGTTGCATATGTGGTCCATAATTGACCAATATGTTGTTATATAGTACATAACTATATCATAAAATTAAAAAAATGGAAAAGGAAAAACAAGTTAAAGCCAAAGTAAACAATATAGGAAATAATACACATCAGAGAGGATATCAGTAAAATAGCAGGGAGGAAAAAAGAGAAAAACAAAGACACAAATTACCAATTTAAATAATGACAAATGACAGTAATTTCTTTATCTATTGAGCAGATAAAATAAAAAAAAGATAATAGAAGGTTTATACCTAAAATGTAGCAAATAACATTAAAGAGTCAACTTCCTTGAAAGACACAAATTGTTTGAGCTCATACAAAAACAAAATGAATAAAATGAATAGATGCACATACATTAAATAAGTGTGATAGACTAAAGATCTTCCTAAAACAAATCTTCAGCCCCAAGTGCTTTAAATGAAGAATTCTGCCAAAACTTAATAATAAAAAATATCAAACGCATGCTCACATGTGTTTGTCACAGCACTATTCACAATATCAAAGAAATGGACTCAACCTAAATGCCCATCAGTGATCGAATGGATAAAGAAAATGTGGTACATATATACCAATGAATACTATACAACCATTAGCAAGAACAAGATCATTTCTTTTGCAAGAACATGGATAGAGCTGGAGGCCATTATTTTTAACAAACGAACACAGGAACAGAAAAACTGAATACTGCATGTTCTCACTTGTAAGTGGAATCTAATCAGTGAGTATGTACGGACACAAGGAAGGTCACTTTTCATCTCCTTTTAGATATTTTGGACATCGGGGTCTACATGAGGGTGAAGAGTGGGAGACAGGTGAGGATCAAAAAACTACCTATTGGGTAGTATGCTTATTGCCTGGGTGATAAAATAATCTGCACAACAAACCCCCATGACACAGGTTTACCTATGTAACACTCCTGCACTTGTACCCCTGAACTTAAAATAAAAGTAAAATTTTAAGCCAGGCGCGGTGGCTCATGCCTGTAATCCCAGCACTTTGGGAGGCTGAGATGGGCGGATCCCGAGGTCAGGAGATCAAGATTATCCTGGCTAACACAGTGAAACCCCGTCTCTACTAAAAATACAAAAAATTAGCCAGGCGTGGAGGCGTGCACCTGCATTCCCAGCTGCTGGGGAGGCAGAGGCAGGAGAATGGTGTGAACCCGGGAGGCAGAGCTTGCAGTGAACCGAGATTGCACCACTGCACTCCAACCTGGGTGACAGAGTGACTCCGTCTCAAAAAAAAAGAAAAAGGAAAATTTAAAAAACAAATTAAAAAAATTGAAAAAAAGGGAACACTTCCCAACTCATTCTATTAACCAGCATTACTACAACACCAAAACCAGATAGATAGATAGATAGATAGATAGATAGATAGATAGATAGATAGATAGATAGATAGATAGATAATCTAACATAGAAAACTACAGACCAATACTTGTCATAAATATATGAAATGATTCTAAAATACATTTTAAAAAATTGACTGTAACACCATGTTAAATAATAATATGATGATAATAAATCATGGCCAATAACGATTTCACAAAAAATACAAGATTTCTTTAACATTCAAAAACTTTTCAAAATTATTTACCATATAAATAAACCAAACAGAAACATCATATAATACATTGAATATACACACACACACAAATTGAAGAATAATCCAGCATCTATTCTTGGTAAAGCATCTCAAAACCTAAAAGGAGATGAAAAGTTTCTTAATCTTAAAATAGATACATACAAAAAGATACAGCTGACATCATAATTCATAGTAAAAATTGAATGCTTCCTCCCTCTTCTAGGACCAGGAACAAGGCAAAGATATTTGACCTTAATTTTTTTATTCAACGTTGCACTGGTGGAAATAACTAGTATAATATGAAAGACAAATGTATAAAATACGTCCAATTTTGAAAGGTAGAAGTAAAAGCTATCTGTATTTCCATATCAAATGTCTATACTCCAGGGGAAAGGAGTTTGCCAGAGCCTTATAAAACACGGGTTAAGGGAACTTAACTCAACTCCAATCTTTTTAGTCTTCCTGTCTCATCTAAGTGTGAGAATAGCTAAGAAAAAACTTGTAAAGAACATATCAAGGGGAAACAACCTCTACAAGCTGGAAAATTCATCATAACATTATAAAATGCATTACTTCCCCCACACTTTACCGGTATATCAATAAATCCTTAGTATAGCAACAGGAGATTTCAGCTGACAAAGTGGTACTGTGCAGACTATATTTAATAAGTAGTTTTTAGGTAAATGGAAAGACAATAGGAATTTTAAAAACTCACTAGAGAAAATTGGAGCATCTGGCATCTACTGGTACAGCAAATATTATACCCAACTCAACTCTTAAATAAATTAACAACAAAAAAAAACATTAAAGTTTCTCAGTTTCTATTTACTGACATATTATGACTAACCGTCTTTTTTTTAAATAGATACTATAGTTTGTTTCACTTTTTACCTATTTTTGAATTTTGTAGTTTTAGGTTGTTTCTAATTTTTATTTTAAAATTAACACAGAAAAAAATTCTAAAAATAAAGCTTTTATCTCTAGCTCGGTTTATTTTTAAAGGGTAATTCTTAGAAGTAGAATTATTGTGCTAATTACTATTGATAAATAGTTAACAATAGGTAAAGTCATTATTTTTTAATCGAGTCTCGCTCTGCTGTCCAGACCGGAGCTCAATGGCGCGATCTCAGTTCACTGCATCTCCCTATCTTAAGATGAATTCTTAAAAGGAGAGAACTTTTCTCACTCTAATCACAGAGATATAGAAGAGGAAATCAGAATGATTCAAATCATGAGAAGTTTTTGGCATCCATTGTTATCTTGAAAATAAAGGGAGTCATTTGTCAGAAAGAAAAGAATAGAAAAGAAAAGGGGAGGGGAGGGGAAGGGAGAGGAGAGGAGAGGAGAGAGGAGAGGAGAGGAGAGGAGAGGAGAGGAGAGGAGAGGAGAGAGCAGCTTTACTTCTACAGCCACAAGAAGCAAATTTCTATTACAAATTTGAATGAAGCTGGAAGTGTTTCTTTTCTTTTTTTTCTCCCTGAGTCTCAAGAAAAGAGCTGCAGTCTTGTGAGATCCCAAGCAAAAAACACAGTTGAGTCACACTATATCGAAATATACATACCTGTATGTATGCATTTATTTATGCAAACATGCACAATTTATATTATTTATAAATATATATATATAAACTCATGAGTAACCAACAGAAGGCAACTCCAATTCCACTCAGCAGAACCAGTTCTATAATTTGTTTCTTTACCTGTTGATAGAGAAGCCCCTTGTACAACAATGTAAAACCTGGCTACAATTAACCAAATATATTTACTTATTTACTTAGTCTTATAATTTACAAAAAGAAAGTTATTTTCAGAATTGCTAACACAAGTTTTAGAAAATAAATCTGGTAATTAGAGTTTAATATTTTCTTTAAAAATTTTTTTTTGCTACATAGTATGTGTATGTATTTATGGGGTACATGCAATGTTTTGATACAGGCATGCAATGTGAAATAATCACATCATGGAGAATGGAGTATTCATCTCCTCAAGCATTTATCATTAGAGTTAAAAACAATCAAATCACACTCATTAAGTTATTTTAAAATGTGCAATTAAGTTATTATTGACTATGATCACCCTATTGTGCTATCAAATAATAGGGCTTATTCATTCTTTGTAACTTTTATTTTGTACCCGTTAACCATCCACACCTCCCCCAACAACCCCCCACAAACCTTCCCAGCCTCTTGTAACCATACTTCTACTCTCTAGCTCCAGGAATTCAAATGTTTTCATTTTTAGATCCTCAAATAAGTGAGAACATGTGATGTCTTTCTGTGTCTGGCTTATTTTACTTAGCACAGTGATCACCTATTCCATCCATGTTGTTGCAAATGACTGGATCTCATTCTTTTTATGATTGAAGAGTACTCCATATTGCCTAAGTACCACATTTTCTTTATCCATTCTTCTGTTGATGGACAATTAGGTTGCTTTCAAAACTTAGCTAATGTAAACAATGCTGCAACAAACACAGAAATACAGATATCTGTTTGATATGCTGATTTTTCTTTTGTGTATATACCCAGCAGAGGAGTTGCTGAATTTTTAGTTTTTTGAGGAACCTCCAAACTGTTCTCCACAGTCGTTGTACTAGATTACACTCCAACCAACAGTGTGGGAGGGTTTCTTCTCCACATCCTCACCAGCATTTGTTATTGCCTGTCTTTTAAATATAAGCCATTTTAATTGGGGTGAGATAATATCCCATTGTAGTTTTGATTTGTATTTCTAGAATGATCAGTGATGCTGAGTACCTTTTCATATGCGTGTTTTGCAAATATTGTGTTTTCTTTTGAGAAATGCATCTTCAAATCTTTTGCCAATTTTTGATCAGGTTATTAGATTTTTCCTTATAGAGTTGTTTCAGCTTCTTATATATTTTAGTTTTTAATCTCATGACAGATGGGTAGTTTGCAAATATTTTCTGCCATTCTGTGAGTTGTCTCTTCACTTTGTTTATTGTAACCTTTGCTGTGCAGAAGTTTAAGTTGATGTGATTTCATTTGTCCATTTCTGCTTTGGTTGCCTGTGCTTGTGAGGTATGACTCAATAAATATTTGCCCAGAAAAAATGTGCAGGAAATTTTGCCCAATGTTTTCTTGTAGTAGGTTTTATAGTTTGAGGTTTTTGATTTAAGTCTTTCATCCACTTTTATTTGATTTTTGTATGTATGGGGGTCTGGTTTCATTCTTCTACATATGATTATCCTATTTTCCCAAAACTGTTTATTGAGGAAACTGTCTTTTCCCCAGTGTGTGTTCTTGACAACATTTTCTAAAATGAGTTTACTGTAGGTGTGTGTATTTGTTTCTGGTTCTCTATTCCGTTCCGTTAGAGTCTGTGTCTGTTTTTAATGCCAGTTTCAGGCTGTTTTGGTTACTATAGCTCTGTAGTATAATTTGAAGTCAGGTTATGTGATTCCTCTGATTTTGTTCTTTTTGCTTAGGATAGCTGTGGATATTTTGGGTCATCTGTAGTTCCATATAAATTTTAAGATTTTTTGTGTGTGTGTGAAGAATGTCATTGGTATTTTCATACAGATTGCAATGAACCTGTAGATTTTGGGGGTTTGTATGGACATGTTAACAGTATGGATTATTTCAATCCATGAACATGTAATATTTGTCTATTGTTTGGTGTCTTCTTTAATTACTTTCATCAATATTTAATAGTTTTTGTTATAGAGATCTTACACTTCTTTAATTTCTAGGTATTTAATTTTATGTATGGCTATATAGGGATTACTTTCTTACATTGTTCATTATTGGAATAAAGAAATTCTACTTATTTTTGTATGTTGATTTTGTATCCTTGAACTTTACTAAATTTGTTTATCAGTTCTAATAGTTTTCCTGTGGAGTCTTTAGGATTTTTTTTCAAATATAAGATTATATCATCTTGAAACAAGGATAATTGGATTTCTTCATTTCCAATGTGTGTGTCCTTTATACCTTTCTCTCGTCTACTTGCTCTAGCTAAAACTTCCAATATTATATTGAGTAACTGTAGTGACAGTGGACTTCCTTGTCATGTCCCACATCTTAAAGGAGGGCTTTATGTATTTCTCCATTCAGTGTGACACTACCTGTGGGTCTTTCATATATGGCTTTTATTGTGTTGAGGTATGTTTCTTCTATCCTGTTTTTAGAAGGTTTTTATCATGAAGGTATGTTGAATTATGTGAAATGCCTTTTCCACATCAATTGAAATTATCATGTGAATATTATCCTTTATTCTGCTGATATGATGTATCATATTGATTGATTTGCATATGCTGAACCATCGTGGCATCCCAGTGATAAATTTCACTTGGTCATGATAAATAATATTTATAATGCATTGTTGAATTCAGTTTGCTAGTATTTTGTTGAGAATTTCTGCATTAATATTCATCAGAGATATTGGGCTGTAGTTTCCTCTTTTTGATGTGTCTTTGACAAGTTTTGGTATCAGGGTAATACTGACCTTGTAGAATGAGTTTGAAAGTATTTCCTCCTCTTTTATTTTTCAGAAGAGTTTCAGTAGGATTGGTATTGTTTAAGTGTTTGGTATAATCCAACAGTAAAGCCATCAGGTCCTGGGTATTTATTTAGAGAAGAATTTTTATTATGACTTTAATCTCATTACTTGTTATTGGTCTGTTCAGGTTTTAGTTTTTTTTTTTTTCCAGTTCAATTTTGGTAGGTTGTATGTATCTAGAAATTTATGTATTGTCTTCTAGATTTTCCACTTTATTGGCATATAGTTGCTCTTAGTAGACACTTATGATACTTTGAATTTCTGTTGTATTAGTTATAATGTCTCTGTTTTCATTTCTGGTGTTATATAGATCTTCTCTTATTTTTCTTAGTTAGCCTGAGTAAAGATTTGTCAGTTTTGTTTAACTTAAAAAAAAAAAAAAAAAAAAA
>NW_012116611.1:114277-153380 GCF_000951035.1 Colobus angolensis palliatus
CTTTATTGGCATATAGTTGCTCTTAGTAGACACTTATGATACTTTGAATTTCTGTTGTATTAGTTATAATGTCTCTGTTTTCATTTCTGGTGTTAAGTAGGTCTTCTCAGATTTTTCTTATTCAGCCCGAGCAAAGCTTCGTCGGTTTTGTATAAATAAAAAAAAAAAAAAAAAAAAAACTTTTTCTTTCATTAGTCTTTTGTATTGTTTTCTTCATTATAATTTTATTTATTTTTGCTTTGATCTTTATCATTTCTTTTCTTCTACTAATTTTAAGTATGACTTGCTCTTGCTTTTCTAGTTCTTTAAGATGTACTGTTAGATTGTTTATTTGAAGTTTTTTTTTTTTCTGTTTTGATGTAAGCACTTATAGCTATAAACTTCCCTCTGAGTACTGCTTTTGCTGTACCCCATAAAAGTTGGTATGTTGTGTTTCTATTATCATTTGTTTTAAAACATTTCAAATTGTCTTCTTAATTTCTTCATTGATCCACTGGTCAGTCAGGAGAATATTGTTTAATTTCCAGGTAATTGTATAGTTTTTAACATCCATCCACTTATTAATTTCTAGCTTTTTTTCTCTTGTGGTTAGGGAAGATATTTGATATCATTTCAATTTTTTTTTAACATTTTAAGACTTGTTTTTTGACCTAACATATGGTCTATTCTTGAGAATTATCCACGTGCTGAGAAAAAGAATTTGTATTCTGAAGCTCTTCAATAAAATACCCTGTAAATATCTGTTAAATCCATTTGCTCTATAGTGCAGATTAAGTCTTTGTTAATGTTTGGTTTTTTTGTGGATTCTCTGTCTGGCAGATCTGTCCAATCCTAAAAGTGGGGTGTTGAAGTCTCTAACTATTATTTTATTGGGGCCTCTCTCTCTCTTTAGCTCTAGTAATATCTCCTTTGATATCTGGGAGCTATAAATTTGGGTGCATATATATTTAACATTGTTATATTCTCTTGCTGAATTGACCCTATACTATAAACTGTATAAACTACACAGTTATCTGCTTTGCCCCTTCTTTTTTTGTCTTGAAAACTATTTTGTCTGATATAAGTATAGCGACTATTGCTTTTTTCAGTTTTCCATTGGCATAGAATGTTTTTCCCATCCCTTTACTTTCAGCCTATGTGTGTCTTTATAGGTGAAGTATTTTTCTTGTATGCAACAGATTAATGGGTCTTGTTTGTTTATCCATTCAGCCAGTCTAGGTCTTTTGATTGGAGAGTTTAGTCCATTCACGAGAGAGAGAGAGAGTTTGCTATAAGGAATTATCTCATGCTGTTACTAATCAGATAAGTCCCAAGGTCTGCAGTCAGCAAGCTGCGTACCAAGGGAAGCTGATGGTATAACTTCAGTCTGAGTTTGAAGTCTTGAGAACCAGGAAAACAACATAAGTTCCACTTCAAGCCTGAGTATGAAGGCAGGAGAAGAAAATCTCAGATGAAAGATAGGCAGAGAAAATAATTTCTCTCTTAATATTTTGAGCCATTCAGACCTTCAACAGATTGGATGTGATCTGCCTACATTGGGAAAGGCAACCCATTTTACTCAGTCTACCATTCTAATGCTGATCTCATCCAGAAGCACCCTCACTGACACATACAGAATAATGTTGAATCAAATATCTGCCACCTTGTGGTCAAGTTGACACATAATATTAAACATCACAAGTCCACTGGGGGACTGTTGGAAGGGCATGATTTTGTTTTGAAAAGTAAAGACATGAGATTTGGGAGGGGCCAGGAATGGAATTATATTATTTGACTCTGTGTCCCCACCCAAATTTCACCATGAATTGTTTTAATAGCCGCATGTCAAGAGCAGGACCAGATGGAGATAATTGAATCATGGGGGCGGCTTCCCTCATGCTGTTCTTGTGATAGTGAGAGACTTCTTATGGTATCTTATGCTTTTATAAGGCGCTTTCCCCTTAACTCAGCACTGATTCTCCCTCCTGCCACCTTGTAAAGAGGTGCCTTCTGCCATAATTATAAGTTTCCTGAGGCCTCCCCAGCCATGTGAAACTGAGTCAATTAAACCTCTTTTCTTGATAAATTACCCAATCTTGGGTACATCTTTATTAGCAGTGTGAAAATGGACCAATACAGGCCCTCAACAGAATCACCCTTAGTACTTTATTTACAGCAATACAAACTTTTCTAAGTCTTCACTTCAATACTGTTGCAGACTCTGTCCATTACTTTATTCCAAACCTGCTTCCACATCTTTTTTTAAAAAAAATTTGTAGGTACGTAGTAGGTGTGTATATATATGTATATATATAATATATGTATATACATAGTAGGTGTATATATATATATAATATATGTATATATTTATGGGGTGCATAAGAGTTTGATACAGGCATACAATGCATAATAATCACATCGGCATAAATGAGGTATTTGTTTTAGGAAAGTCCTGTTCCTATAGTACCAATTTCTCAGTAAATTTTGTGCTGCTACAATATTATACCCTGAGACTAGGTAATTCACAAAGATCAGAAAATTTTTCTCATGGTTCTGAACACTGGGAAGTTCAAAATCAAGGCACCAGCATTTGGTCTCTTGAGGGGCTTCTTGCTGTGACTTCACATAGTAGAAGGCAGAAGAGCACACTAGCCGAATGCTTTGTGAAGCCTCTTTTGCAAGGACCTTAATGTCGTTAATGAGAAAAAGAGCAGCCTTCATGGCCTAGTGATCTCTTAAAGGTCTCACTTCTTAATAATTGCCCAAACCTGATTTTTAGAGGGGACACATTCAAACCATAGCATTCTGGTAAAAGTCTTTAGGATCCTTTCAAAAATGCCAGGCAGGAGATGAACAGTATGCAAGTCCTTCCTGAAGAAGTCATAGTCTCCCTTTTATTCAAGTGATTCTGAGTCTGTGAATTGGATCAAGTCTGGGGATTAATTAAAGGGTTTTACTCTGTTTATTTTTTTAATTCAAGTTAGACTTTTTCTCACTTGAGTAGTATTTTCTGCTCATGCAGTTTAAATAAGACTGTAGTAGATTTCCTGTCTATTTCACTTCTGGCAACACCATGATCAACTAGCCAACACCATAGGTCTGTGAGTCAGACTCTTTTGATTACTATTTTGACTCTGCTATCCATTATGAGAAACATAACCCCGCTGTCTTTAGCAACTGAGTGTTGTCATGTGATCCCTACCACTCAGAGATCTAATTACTGTCACTGCATTTAGTTTTCCCAATTCGGGGACTGCAGTCCCCACTATAAGGTCTGGCCTACAGAGAAAAGTGAACACAGAGCTGCTCAAAGATTCCAACACTCCTCTCACAAATCTATGTCTTACAGTAGTGGTGAAAGATGTGTCCACTGGAAACTCTCAGTGATGTTAACTAAGTCCTAATTTTATGAATAAAGGCCTACTTTGCAATATGCCTAAGTTTTTCAACCGCTTTATCTATATTTAATTTAGGCAGGTTGGGAATTTCCAGTTCACTCACTGTAGTCTACCTTTTGGTTCATGCTTCCGTTAATCAACCAAATAAACTGTGAAAGCACTTTATAACTCTGTGATCCACAGCGTTAAATGTGGAATCTCTGCTTAATGGCCCATATCAATACATTTGGTCTGTTCAAACTTTGTATTTCTTCCTCCATTATCGCACACCTTCAATATCCATTTCCACACATAGTCCCTGTATTTATGTCTGCATAAATTGGAAAATTCAAGTAAGTTTTCTGAAGTGTAGTGTACTTCCTCAAGGGTCACACTTTGTGCCTTGCTTTTTGGGGTCTGCCGGGACTGGAGTCTGGTTATAAATCTAGAAGCAGGTAATGGTGGTGGGATGAGTTCTGAGAAAAATCAACACTGTGTTACACGGCAACTGATTCCAGAGAGTCCATTATAATTTCCTCAGGCAATGCAGGATTAACTCACTCAGAAAGGGGGTGTAAAGGCCACTACCACTTGGGGTGAGGAAGCCACTACTACTGAGGGTGAGGTGGCTGCTTCCAATGGTGTCAGAAAGTCTCTTCCACTGGCAAAGAAGACTCATCAAAATTGAGGACCTCATCTCCCCAGCTTTATCAGAGTCTTTTCACACTCCACCATTCTAACATTCAACGTCCCATTCTTTCCTAGTCAAAGCCCTCACTTTACTTGAACAGTAGACATGCTGGGAGGCTTTGAGTTCAACTTGTATTGTAATTCACACACTCAAAGGATGAGGTTTTGTATTTGATTTTCAGCAGCCTCAGTCAAGCAGTGACATGCAATAAGGATCCTGTTCAGAGCACATATAAAAACGTACACGATATTTGTCTCAGTAATATAGGTAGCGTCCCCTTTATGGTCTGTTTTGTAGGGTTTTCATATAAGTGTTTAGGCTGGAATAAAATACTTTCTAAAGTAATCTGCTGCAATTATATTTCTTATGTATTTAAAGCCATCGTTGACTTCCATCTCATTTATTCATTGTAATTTTTCTGAAATTTTCAATGCATCCCATATATTAATATTGAGATATTATTAAAGTCTAAAAGCAGCTCAGAAATATGCTTTTCAAATGAATTTATTCTATGGCTTCATAAAATTTGAGAGTCACAGAATTAATATAGATAGATCTTCCCAATATTTTCTTTTCCTTTTTTAATTTTAGTTTTTTTAGGCAATTGTGTAAGCGCTTTTTTTCTGAATAATTTTGAAAGGAAATTGAAATCGCTAAACGCATGACTGTCACTACTTCCAGATACTACTCAGATTATTTTTGAGAAATAAGATGTTTATTTAATTCTATGAATGACTAACAGTAAAACCCCCAAAATCATTTCAATTAATTTATAATGAATGTTCATCTAATGTGTTGTAGGCCATATGTGTAAAATATTTATATTAGTGATAGACTAACATTTCTGAACATCAACGAGCAACTTGAAATATTTCCTTCTTAATAAACTAAATTGAACAGTTAAGCTGTGCATTGTGTACATAAGCATACAATCACATTGAGGTAGACAAATTACAAGCACAAGCAATCACTAAATTGTCAAATGTTTGTATTTCAAACCAAAATGCCTTCAGCTTCTGTTGACCCATATAGATTAATCAATAACTAAAAACCGCTTATTCAAAATTTAAGAATAAAATTTTTGTACATCTGCAATTCAAGAACTAGAAGATAAGAAAAAATACGGCCGGGCGCGGTGGCTCAAGCCTGTAATCCCAGCACTTTGGGAGGCCGAGACGGGTGGATCACAAGGTCAGGAGATCGAGACCATCCTGGCTAACACCGTGAAACCCCGTCTCTACTAAAAATACAAAAAAAAA
Organism: Colobus angolensis palliatus; assembly: GCF_000951035.1. Taxonomy (NCBI): domain Eukaryota; kingdom Metazoa; phylum Chordata; class Mammalia; order Primates; family Cercopithecidae; genus Colobus; species Colobus angolensis. The sequence goes on from NW_012116611.1 coordinate 119,584, forward strand.
AAAAAAAAACCTAGCCGGGCGAGGTGGCGGGCACCTGTAGTCCCAGCTGCTCGGGAGGCTGAGGCAGGAGAATGGCGTGAGCCTGGGAGGCGGAAGATTGCAGTGAGCTGAGATCCGGCCACTGCACTCCAGCCTGGGTGCCAGAGCGAGACTCTGTCTCAAAAAAAAAAAAAAAAGAAAAAGAAAAAATACATATTTATTTCAGGATCATAATATGAGATTACTCAATAATTTCAACACTGAAACAAATGCTGTCCAATGGACATATGACGATTTTAGATGTTCTAGTAGTTACATTTAACTATGTCAAGGAAAAAAGTAAAAATTGCATTAATATGTTTTTGTTAACCCAACATGTTTATGATATCATCATTTAGTAAGTAATAATTATGAAAATATTAGTGAGAAATTTTAAGTTTTTACATCCTAAACCGTTAAAATCTGGTGTTTTACAGTTACTGCACATCCTTATTTGTATTACCAACGGGGCAAATTCTCAACAGCCACAAGTAGCTAGTGACTAATGTTTTCCAAAATGCAGTTCTAAACTAGTTAGTAAAGATGGATGGCAACATTTTTGCTAGCATAAATCAGCATGTGGAACACTGATATTTTTGAACATTTAGCATTTAAGAGAGGTAATTTTAAAAACCTATTGATAACATTTCTATTACAATTGTTGAAAAACCAAAACAAAATCACCTGCCAATGTAGATTTATTTTTTTGAGCGATAACTGTTCCTTGAGTTTGCATACTGTGGCCCTGATCAATTTGTGGCAGAAAATAAAATTGCAGGACACTTTTATAAATGACTTGGAAAATATGGAACTTTCTCAAAATGTTTTTACAATCTCAACCAATCCAAAGAGATTCCATATATTTTTTAAAGAAATGAAATTTTGTGGGAGGTATTATTTAACTGACATATTTGCTATTTTCTTGAGCAAGTGGTCAAACTAATCAAGTCACATTGTTAGACATGGAAAGTTCTTGATATGTACAGAAATAACTTTTGATTTATTTATTTTTAACAAAATTAAAATCAAAGGAAATATTTCCACTGATGTGAATACATTCTTGTGGTAAAGCGATCTAGCTCTGAATTAGATATATCTAAGACTAAATTCTAACGTTTTCAATTACAGAGGTTTTTCAAATTATGATGGGGTTACATTCCAATAAACCCCTGCTAAATTAAAATATTATAAGTCAAAATGCATTGACTTACAAGATAAGATAATCAGCATTGTGGATTGCAGAAGTCCTAACTCATGTGCAATGGTCATTACTGGCTTGCCCTCTTTGTGCCTAGTAATTACATTGTTTCATCTCAAGAGTAACTGCCTTCTTCTTCTCACCAGGAAAAGCACGAGACACAGATGGACATTTTGTACACATGATGGGATGCAAAAACACAAAACACATTATCTCAAAACCACTGGCAACATAGTATACTGTAGTGGTTATTTACCCTCATGATCACATGGCTATCCGGGAACTGTGGTTCTCAGCCCCTGCCCAGTATCACGATAGAGTATGATGCTACATATTGCTAGACTCGGAAAAGATCAAAATTCAAAGTATAGTTTCTACTGAATGTGTATTGCTTTCCCACCATTGTAAACTCAAAAATTCCTAAGTCAATACATTCTAAGTAAGGCTCAAAACAAGACCTCACTTCCTCAACTTTAAAATGAGAAAAAACAACATTGATACAACAGGATAATTATAGCTAATTTAAATTAGATGAGCATCAACATATACAGCACAATGTCTGGCACCTGGTGAGCACTCATATTTGTGCATTATTACGATATATGCAAACTTTAGTGATAGTATTTTTACTAATATTATTAATTTTGTTATTATAATTGATGCTAAATACTGTGTTTTGTTCTTGAAATTGATTACAAATTGTTTTAGTATTTGACACTAACCAGGTTAATTGCAGCCAACACAGAAAGACAAATCAGAGAACATATGCACTTGCTATAGTTTCAGCTAGTATTTGAAGGTAACTCTGAAAAGAATTAATTGAAATTATGGAAGCCAAAAATAAGAAGAGTCATACATTTGGAAAGAATTAATTTCGATAAATTAATTCTAGGGGGATAAATTATGCATCTATATTTTGAGTAACTAACAGAAAATAAGGACCCAAACGTTTGCCTAGGTGGTTATATGCCAGAACCACTATCTAGGAAATTTAAGTGTTGTGTATAACGTTTGTAAAGGCAGTGCTAGATTTAATTTAAAGATAATATTATAAATTCTTAAAAGAGAATAAATTATAATATTTGCCACGGAATAATGAAAAAAAATGATTAAAACTACATTTGAATTTTAGTCATAAACTTTAAGAGTAAGTTCTATTTAGAAAGTTAAATTGAAATAAAAGTTTTGAAAAATGTATTTGTAAAAATTCCTTAATTTGTGTATATTTAAATAATTCAAAAGGCACTGGTATATTTTTGGCTAACTAAATTTCAAATTAATTTCTTTTATTAACAGGTACAAATATATTTTTAAAAGAATGCAAGGTCCTCGGCAAGAAAAATAAATAAGTAAATAAATAAATAAATAAATACTAATGTTTTCCTCAAAGTGATAGTTTATTTCTAGACAATTGACAAGATAATAGTATCTTTAAAAATGCTTAAAATGCATTCCAAATCTACTAAAATTGCAGAGAATAAAATAGCATGTTCCTATGAATGGACTATAAGTGGCTATAGTCTGTCATATATACTTTAAATATTTCTAAAAGAATTATGCGAAACAAAATATTGTGCATACATTTACCTTCATTTCTTCCTATGGCTGAATAATATTTCATTATCTGAATATATCACATTTTGTTTAAACATGTTTCAGTTGATATATAATGAGTTGTGTCCACTCTTTGGCAATTATGATTAATGCTTCTACAACCACTTGCATAGAAATTTTTGCATGGACATATATTTTCATTTCACTTCAGTATTTGCCTGAGAGTACAATTGCTGGGTCATATGCAAATGCCATGCTTAACTTTCTGAGAATTTGCCAAGCAGTTTTTCACCAGCAATATATGATGGTTTCAGTTTTTCCACATCCACACTAACACTTTTATTAACTATCTTTTTATTGTAATCATCCTAGTGGGCATGAAGTGTCATCTCATTGTGGTTTTGATTTGCATTTGTATGATGGCTAATAATGTGAAATATCTTTTCATGTGCTTATTGGCCATTTTTGAATCCTATTTGATGAAACCTGCAATCAGATTCTTTAACCATTTTTAATTGTGCTACCTGCTTTTTATGATTGAATTGTAGATGTTTATATATTTTAAACATATGTCCTTTATGAGAAATATAACTTCAAATATTTTTTATATCCTGTGGGTTGTCTTTTTATTTCCTGACAGTATCCTTTGCAGTACAAATCTTTTAGTTTTATGAAATTTAATTTGTATTTTTTGTTAGTGTTTATGTGCTTTTGGTTTCATTGCCCAACCCAATGTCATCAAATTTTACATGTATTTGATCTAAAGGTTTTATAGTTTAGCTCTTACATTTGAGGATTTGATCCATTTTGAGTTAATTTTTGTATGTGAAATAAAATGGAGTTACAACTTTTTAAAGACATTTAAAACTCAAATTCCAATTGTTTACTGTCATTATATAGCAATATGACTGACTTTTATATACTGACCTTGTATCCTGCAAATTTTCCACAATGACTTCTTAGTTCTAAGAGTGGTTTTTGTAGTTTTAAAAAATGACTCTCTATAGCAATTATGCTGTTGGTGAATAGAGGCAGTTTTTGTTTTTCTCCTTTTCTGAACAATATGTCTTTTATTCCCTTTTCTTTTTGCACTAGCTAGAACTTAAAATATTATTCTAAATAGGAGTATTTAGACTTGAGATCTGTAATTGAGTTGTTTACAATTTTAAGGGAAAAGTAATCAGCCTCTCACCAGTAATTGTGATATATAGCTAACTATTGGCTAACTATCAGCAAACAATAACCAGATATTGGCTACTAGATAACAATAGCTAGCTATTGGCTTTCTGCAGGTAATCTTTTTTAGGTTTAAGTTCTGTTCTTCCTTAAACTATTGAGAATTTAGACTATGGTTGGATATTCAATTTTCTGTAATGCTTTGCCTGCATTTATTGAAGTGGCCATACAACATTTTTCTTCTTTGGACTATTAATACAGTCTGATTTTTAAAATACAGAAAGTCTTATTATTTGGCTGGATTCTACTGTGTATGTATTAGACATTTTATATATTGCTGCATTCAATTTGCTAGTATTTTAAGGTTCTCCTATGTTCATGAATATATTGATCTATAGTCTTCTTTATCATAATATTGTATTTATTTGTGGTTTAATTATCAGTGTAATGCTGGGCTCATAATGAGTTGGAAAATATTTCTTACTCTGCTGAAAAAGTTTCTGAAAAAGATATGTGGAATAGGCCGGGCGCGGTGGCTCAAGCCTGTAATCCCAGCACTTTGGGAGGCCGAGACGGGCGGATCACGAGGTCAGGAGATCGAGACCCTCCTGGCTAACACAGTGAAACCCCGTCTCTACTAAAAATACAAAAACTAGCCGGGCGACGTGGCGGGCTCCTGTAGTCCCAGCTACTCGGGAGGCTGAGGCAGGAGAATGGCGTAAACCCGGGAGGCAGAGCTTGCAGTGAGCTGAGATCCGGCCACTGCACAGCAGTCCGGGAGACAGAGCGAGACTCCGCCTCAAAAAAAAAAAAAAAAAAAAGATATGTGGAATTTAATCTTCCTTAAGTATTTGGCGATATCAACTAGTGAAACCTTGGGGATCTGGATATTACTGATATTACTGTTTTCTTTCTTCTTTATTTCAAGGTGTTACATACAAGCTCTAATTATTCAAAAGATATGAGGCTATTTAGAGTTTCTATTCTTAAAATGAGTTTTCATAGGTAGTGTATGTCTTGAAACTACTCTATGTCCCCTATGTTGTAAAATGTATGGGCATAGAGTTATTTGAAAGTTGTATTTTTTCAGTGTTGGTGAGGCCAAGCACCAGGTTTTCTCTTTATGTTCTGATATTGGTCATTTTAATGTTGTCAATCATTTTTTAGTAGAGTTCGGATTTGAATAATTTTAATGATACTTACAAACAGCTAGATTTTTTTTAATATATGACACCTGCATTTTTTAATTTCATTGATTTCTCTTTTATACCTTTAGAATTATTCTTATTTACTTGATTCTGCTTTATTTTGTTTTAATTTGTTATTTATTTTAAAGATGAAACCTTGTTACTAGTTTCATTTATTTCTTAATTTCTACTATAAACATTTATTTCTAGAAATATTCCCCTGAACACTGCTTTAGGAGCATCAAAAAAATACTATGTTGTATTTTCACTTCATTTCAGTTCAAAATCTTTTTGTATTGTTTTTGGGACTTCCTCATTGACTCATATACTATTCAGAAGTGTTTTAAATTATTTAGAAATATTTTTGGATTTTCCAATTATATTTATAATATTGCCTTTTAGTTTAATTCTGTTGTTGTCTAGGGCATGCTGTGTATTATTTATATTATTTAAAATTAGCTAAATTGTTTTAATGGTACTGAATGTGTACTGCTTGGTGATCGTTGCTTTGTGAAAAATATATATTCTGCTATTATTAGAAAGTGTCCTATAAATCTGAAACAAGTCAGGGTAGTTGAAAGTGCTATTGAGGTCATCTTTATCTTTACTGATTTTTGCCTAGTATTTTATCAGTCCAGCATAAACTCAAAAGTCTAAAGTCCAACATCCTATCTAAATATTATCTAAATCAGATATGAATGAGACCTAACATGAGGTAAATTTCCTTCCAACTGTGAGTCTGTGAAATTAAACATATTATCTGCATCCAAAATACAATGATGGGACAGGCTCAAAACAGACATTTCTATTCCAATAGGAACAAATAAGCAAAAAAAGTGTGACAGGTCCCAAGCAAGTCTAAAACCCAACAAGGCAAACAATATTACCTCTAACGTTTCCAGAGTAATCTTCTTTGTTTCAATGTCACTCAGGAGAAGGTCCTGCCTTCAGGACACATTCAGGAAAAGGTGGTGCCCCTGCATCTTTTCCCTAGAAAAGTTAGACTTTAAACAGCCTCGTCCCCATAGCTTTTTTTGGAAAAGCCCACACCACAGATTATACAACTATGGCTATAATAGCCTGTGGTTTGTGAGGGGAGGTCCTGCTACCAGTCTCAGATGGTCATTGCCCAGTGAAGGATCTCTGCTGGTGATTCCATGCCACGTTATGGTTTTCTGCCTGGTTCCTGCAGCTCAGCTCTTTGGGACATTCTTCCATATCTAGGTAGAGGCTTCTGTGCTCCTACAGCTTTCCTGGGCATAGGACATTGCTGTACTGGGGCCTACTGTAGCTGGAACTCAGGCAGCTGGGAAGTACTGTAACTGAGTGCAGAAAGCAGAGCCCGTGACCCCATATTACTCAGTAGGCTTGACATGAGTGAGTAAAGAACCAGCAAGTTTGATGACAGGTAAAGATAAACTTTATTTATCAAACTAAAATGTAAAAAAGTAAAATAAATAAAAGCAAAGTAAAACCAAGCCAAACCAAAAAAGATGATCCAAGAATTGTGGTAAAATTACAAAATGTAATTGGAATATCTGAAAGAGAAGAAAAGATCAGAAGAGGTTGGTGGGACTCTAAACTAGTTCAACCATTGTGGAAAACAGTGTGGCGATTCCTCAAGGATCTAGAACTAGAAATACCATTTGACCCAGCCATCTCATTACTGGGAATATACCCAAAGGATTATAAGTCATGCTGCTATAAAGACACATGCACACGTATGTTTATTGTGGCACTATTCACAATAGCAAAGACTTGGAATCAACCCAAATGTCCGTCAGTGACAGACTGGATTAAGAAAATGTGGCACATGTACACCATGGAATACTATGCAGCCATAAAAAAGGATGAGTTCGTGTCCTTTGTAGGGACATGGATGCAGCTGGAAACCATCATTCTCAGCAAACTATCACAAGAACAGAAAACCAAATACCGCATGTTCTCACTCATAGGTGGGAATTGAACAATGAGAACACTTGGACACAGGAAGGGGAACATCACACACCAGGTCCTATTGTGGGGAGGGGAGAGGGGGGCGGCATAGCATTAGGAGATATACCTAATGTAAATGATGAGTTGATGAGTGCAGCACACCAACATGACACATGTATACATATGTAACAAACCTGCACGTTGTGCACATGTACCCTAGAACTTAAAGTATAAAAACAAAAAAAAAATGACTGGAGAACTTTTCTAATTTAATAAGAAACACATAATTACTGAATCAGGAAGCCAAAGAACAACCAACAGAATAGATATCAGTATTAATTTGTTGTTACTCTCATAACAAAATACCACAGACTGGGTAAGGGTAAGACTATGACTTAAATAACAAATTAATTTTCTAACAGTTATGAAGTCTAGAAGTCTGACATCAAGGTGTTGGCAAGTTTGATTCCTTCTGAGGGCTCTGTCTGTGGCTTGAAAATGGTCACCTTCTTGCTGTGGGTTCATATGATTATCATCTTATGTATGTATGTGTCTGGTGTATCTTTCTGCGTTCTGTTCTTGTCTTTTAAGAGGACATCCATTATATTAAATTAGGTCTCACTGTAATAAAATGATTTTAGTTTATTTACCAATTTAGAGACTGTATCATCAAGTAAAGTCTTATTTTGAAGTTTTGGGGATTAGAGTGTCAACATATTAATTGGGGTGGGGGGGTGGCATAATCCAGCTCATACCAATACACGACCCAAAAATTCACTTATGAATCTCATACACTGACTGTTTTCAACATGCAAATATCAATTAATATAATCCACCCCATTCATAGATTAAAAAAGAAAAAATATATAATTATATCAAATGATGGAGAAAAGTCGTTTGACAAAATCCAATACATATCTATGATAAAAACCTCAGTAAACTAGAAATAAAAGGGAATATCATCAACTTGGTAAAGAACATCTAAAAAATCTGTAGCTGACATCATATTTAATAGTAAGAAACTGAACATATATCCTTTAAAATCTGGAACAAGGTAAGAATATCCTCTCTTTCCACTCCTATTATTAATGTACTAGAATTTATAATTAGTGCAATAAGACAAAAAAGGAAATAAAACATTACAATTGGAAAGAGAGATATAAAACTATCTGTATTTGCAGATGCCATTTTTAAATAATCAAACAAAGAACTTCTTGAAGTAAGTATAGCAATGTCTCAAGATACAAGATTAATATACGAAAGTCAATTGCTTTTATATATTCTAGCCATGAACAATTCAAATTTTCAATTTAAATAAAATAATGCCACTTATAATGGCATCCTGAATAAGAAATACTTAACTATAAATCAAACAAAATATGTACAGAGCCTATGTACAGAAAACTAAAAAACACGGATAAAAAATAAAATAACTAAAAGATAGATATTCCATTTTCCTAATTTGGAGGATGCCCTATTGTTAAAATATAAATTAATTCCAACTTGACCTACATATTCTGTATTCCTCTGTTCTCACACTGCTATAAACTACCCAAGACTGGGTAATTTATGAAGAAAAGAGGTTTAATTGACTCAAGTTCCATAGGCTTAACAGGAAGCATGGCTGGGAGGCCTCAGTAAACTTACAATCATGGCAGAAGACGAAGGGGTAGCAAGCATGTCTTACCATGGTGGAGCAGCAGACAGAGAGAGCAAGGGAGAAAGTGTCACACTTTTAAACCATCAGTTCTCTTGAGAACTCACTCATTGTCGTGAGAACAGCATAAAAGAAATCTGCTCCCATGATGCAATCACCTCCCATCAGGTTCCTCTCCTGACACATGGGAATTACAATTCAACATGAGATTTGGGTGGGGACACACCCAAATTGTGGTGTGATTGGCCAAACCATATCAAAATCCTAATCAAAATTACAGCAAACTAGTGTGTAAATATTGACATACTAATTCCGAAGTTTATATAAAAATGGAAACGATCTAGAATATCAGACACAATATTGAAGAAGAACTAAGTTGGAAGACTTACGCTACCTAATTTCAAGACCCACTCTAAGGCTACACTGTATTGACAAAAGAATACGAACATAGATCGATAAAAAAGAACAGGCATACCATATATGGAACCACAAAAACACAGTCAATTGATCTTTGATAAAAACCAAAGGCAATTCAATAGAGTAAGGATAGCTTTTTAAACAATTGAGGCTGGAAGAATTGTACACCCATATGAAAGAAAACCAAAAAACATGCACACCAACCTTATACCTTACACAAATACACAGGTACACACAAACACAACTCATGGAGGGTATGTCTAAAGGGAACAGGAGACAACTGAAAGAGCTCTAAATGGCTAAAGCTGGAACAATGTAAGCAACAAAATAAATAAAGTTGCATTTGGTTATAACTGAAAATATGAAATAGGTATTCATCAGTCCATAGTTATGTAAATCAGTGATTAAATAAATAAATATTTTGAGAAGAACAGACGTATATTCCAAGTAGAATTTCCAATAATTTAGGTAGATATTTCATGCATAGCAACTTTCTTCTAAAGAATACAGTATGAAGATAGAGAGAAAGAGAGAGAAAAAAAGTAACTTTGCAGTGGAGAGACTTGAAAAATATTAATGTAATCCAGGAGATTCAGGTTAATATTAAATATGACAAGTCATATTGATAATGAAATGGGAGAGTTCCCTTATCCCCCTTCCTGGGCATGCAACAGAGGTGTGGCTCACTTCTTCAATGCCCTGCTGCTCAAACCCCTAGGGGGAACATGCAGACGGGTGGGTGCAGAGGTCAAGGGGAGCGCTTTTGGGTTCCGACCCCACGGTAGTGTCTAGGATGAGTGTTTATGACTCCCAAAGCCCAAGTGGGTGTGTGTTACAGTGTGCTCTTTCAGCTTTGCCATTTTCAGACGGCTTGTGTTAGTCAGCTCAATTAGACCCTCTGCCTTATCACAAGGGCAGAGGGCTTTGTGTATTCTGAGTTCTTGTCCAGTGGACCAGAAAAATAGAAACACAGATGGACCTGGAGGAGGAGTGCAAGGTTTATTGTTTTATTGAGTGTGGAGGTGGCTCTCAGTGACGTGGATGGTAAGCTGGAAGGGGGATGTTGTCAGAAGGTGGTCTTCTACTGGAGTTGGGCTGCCCAGAGGCCAGACTGTTCTCTGACTGCCCCCAGTCTTATGCCCCTCAGTGTCTGTACTGTCCCACCATCACTGGTCTGCTGGTGTCTGCTTGTGTGTTCCTCTGATCCTTTAGATGTCCAGCTGCTTGTATTTGCCTGCAAAGGTCTTGGTTTTTTATGGGTACAGGATGGCGGGTGTGCGGATGTGCAGACCAGAGTGGTCTTGGAAAATGCAGCATTTAGGTGCAAAAACAAGAGTGCCTGTTCTCACTTAGGTTCATGAGCACAGGTCTGAGGGTGGAGCCCTTGCAAGGGACCGCACCCTTCTTTACCTAGCACTTCTCTGCCCTCCTCTCATATCAATAGTATATTAATGTGATGTGATGAGAATAGTGCTTTAACACCATGGTAGCAAAAAGGTATTACTTCAGTAAGATCATAAGGAAAACATGACAGTCTTCAACTGAGAGACATGCCACATAGAACCTGCCTATCCTCACAATGATGAAAGCCATAACAACAACAACAAAAAAAAAAAAAAAGAAAGAAAAGAAAAGTCTGAAACGTTGCCACAACCAAAGGAACCTAAGGAGACATGTATAACTACTAAATGTAATGTAGCATCCTAGATAGGATCTTGGAACCAGAAAGGACAAATGAGAAAAATGTATGACTGAGGAAATACAAATAAAATGTAGACTCTAATTAATAATAATAATTTATCAATATTGACAAATGCACCATACTACATATTATGTTAATAATAGATGAAATTGGGTATGAGGTATACAGGAACTTTCTATACTGTATTCATAATTATTCTGTAAATGTTAAACTGTTCTAAAATAAAATAATTTGGCAGAGATATGCTTCTCTCCAATCCTCCATCTAAGCACAACTGTAAAAATAACACATGATACATCTAGAAACACGTAAGAGGAGAGCTCTGATTAATAGCAAGAAGGTGGCAAACTGAAGGGTTTCTTGTATCCTCCCACTTAACAGAAAGAAGCATCCCAAGCCCAGCATTTCCTGATTTCCAACATAGCAGCAGTTGCCATAACAGGTAGTCTTATTCCTCTCCTAGAATAAAAGAGAGACCTCTGATGTCAGGAAAGCCTGACAAGAGGGATTATTTTGAGCCCTGGTAACAAGAGGAGGCCAGGGAAAGTATTCTCTTTCCATGTTGATCCTGATTCTCCCCTCACGCATGAGAGATACTGAAAAGAGCAGGTAGAACTGGCAAGAGATATCTGACCACAATGTGCTACCTGTTTCAGGAAGCCTCTTTGTACCCATAGTCCTCATACTCTTTTGCTTTCACTCAATGGGAGGCAGTGAATGGCCAGGGACCACCAGTAACCCAGCCAAAATAATGGTTCATCCAGGGATGCCTTTATCCCAGTGTCTCTGAGAGTTCTCTCTTCTGCCCATAGGAATCCCTGCACAACAAACGCCCTGGTCAAAAAGCAATTTCCATTTCTTATATTCAGAAGATGCTCTGCTCTGTCACAAGTACCTGGCAAGGAAAGCTTCTTTACCTTTCATGTTTGCCTGTGACATCCAGTAACTCAGCCTAAGGAAATCTCTTCTGTAACCTTAGTCAGTACCAACAGTAACCAGTAGCAGCTATAGTAGCACCATATAAGCCATCTAGCCTCAAATAACACCACAATGACTCTGAAAATCAAAACATCGATTAAATCACTGCTGACAAAAGTAATCTGGAACATGCATATGAAATTTAGACAGAGTGAATTCCTGCTAAAATAAAAGATTTAAATAGGACATAGTCTCCCAACATAATGGACAAAATGCCCAGGACACAACAGAAGAATCAAACATTAAATCAAGAATCAAGAAAATAAATGGAACTGATGCCAACACTGAGATAAAGTAGATCTGAGAAATATCTGACAAGAATTTTAAAGCGGCTATCTTAAAAGTGCCTTAAAAAACAACTATAAATAGTTTTATATGAATATAAAAAATAACCAAATTAAAATTATAGAAGTATAATGCAGTAAGTTAAAGAAAAAAAAAAACGTGGTGAATTTTTTGTGGTAACAATAAATCTGACACGTGTGAGGTAATATTCCATAACAGTTTTAATTTGTATTTCTCTGATAATTACTGATGTTGAGGAATTTTTCATACATCTGTTGGCCATTTGTGTGTCTTCTTTGGTGAAATGTTTATTCAGGTCTTTTGCTCACTTTTTAATAGAGTTTTCTTGTTATTGAGTAGTTTGAGTCTCTATATATTTTGGATATTAGCTCCTTATCTGATGTACGATTTGCCAATGTTTTCTCCAAATCTGTGAGGTTTTTTATTCACTATGTTAGTTGTTTTTTCACCACATTGTATCCCATAAATATATACAATTATTTGACAGATAGAATAAAATAAAACTTAAGATAACTGGTTAAACTGGAGAAGATAGATTGTAGAATTAGTGAACTTGTGGACAGATCAATAAAATTAACTCAATATGCACAATAGTGGAAACAAATTTAAAATATTAACAGAGCCCCAAAGTCACATGGGACAATACCAGATGATCTAGTGTTCATATGATCAAAGTCCACAAAAGATAGGAGTAAGAGAGTGGAGCTCAAAGATAATTCAAAAAAAAAGATGTTTGAAAACTACCCAAGTTTGACGAAAGACATAAATCTACCTAATTAAGAATTTGAGTGACTCTGAAACAGTATAAACACACCCAAAGAACTTTATGCCAAGACACATTGTAATTAAATTACTCAAAACTAAAAGCAAAGAAAATACCTTGGACACAGACAGAAGGAAATGACATGGAAACTACAAGGGAACACTAAGTCAAATGACATTGGATAATTGAGGGCAAAGGAAAAGGCACAACAGTTTAAAGGGCTGAAAGAAATTCACTATCAATCACAAATTTCATATTTGGCAAATTATCCTTCAAGCATGAAGTGGAAATAAATAAAGACATTGCCAAATGAAATAAAAATAATTTGTTGCTAACATACTTATCTTTAAGTAACATTCATAAAAATTTCTTCTAATGGAAAGGAAATAATGAAAGAAACAATCTTCAAGCAGAAGACCAGAAAAAGAAACACAAAAGAAATAGCAGAAAGAGGGATACAAAAAAGAGTATTCATTTTGTTATGAATTGTATAAATTATACTTGATAATTGAAAAAAAAGACCATTTGATACCCAAGACTATGATATTTTAAACGGGGAAAGTGAATAGACCTTAATGGAAGTAAGATTCTTCTGCTTTGCTCAGTGTTAAAATGCTGCTCCCCGTAGGCTGTGATAAGTCACGTAGGTATACTATAATACCTAGAGCAATCACCATAAAAACACTACAAAACTGCTTACATTAGAAAACTGGGTATGTGTCAAATCAATAATCTAAGTTACTGTCTCAAAATTCTAGAAATAAAGAGTAATCTACAGCAGGCATATATGAGTGTAATAAAAATCATACCAGAAACCGATGAAATTCGAAGCAGGAAAACAATAGAGAATAAATGAAACAACAAGCTGATTCTTTGATATTGTGATGTTGTGATATTGTGATATTGCATTATTATTTTGCAGAATATCACCATTGATGGGTAAATACGTACATGGCATACCTCTGTATTTTTTCTTAAATTGTATGTGATTATGTGTGAAACTACTATTGCTGGATAAAATTTCAACTATAAAAGATACTCAGTAAAAGCATATTTGAAACATAGGTAGAAGGCAATGACAAAAATATGCGGATAGATAAAAGATATAAAAATTAAATAGCACTTTCAGGTCTGACATGCAAAAAGCTTAGAAGTAATCACTCCCAGCCTTACAAATTAAAACAAAAATAAGTGGAACTAAGTAGAAATCAACAAATTTTCTTCAATTCACCAGAGTATTGATATCATAGTAGAAACCATTGCTCCCCAAATGGAATAAACAGACATGCTGATACAGAGGATCATGGCTATCAAAGATGCAGCACCAGAGCAGAAAACTCCATAGGAACCAGTACCAAATAGAACAACCTGGACGTTAACTGAAGACTTGCTGGAGGCTCAATGTGGACAACTCTTAAGAGTTAAAAAAAACTTCAAACTGGGCCAGTCTTTGCAAGATCTACTGTTTATATTCTTTTGTTTTTTTATTGTTGTTGTTGTTGTTTGTTCGTTTGTTTTTTTTTTGTTTTGTTTTTTTAAGACGGGGTCTCAATCTGTCACCCTAACTGGAGTGCAGCGGCGCGATCTCGGCTCACTGCAAGCTCCTCCTCCCGGGTTCATGCCATTCTCCTGCCTCAGCATTCGGAGGAGCTGGGACTACAGGCACCGGCCACCACACTCGGCTAATTTTTTCTATTTTTAGTAGAGATGGGGTTTCACTGTGTTAGCCAGGATGGTCTCGATCTCCTGACCTAGTGATCCGGCCGCCTCAGCCTCCCAAAGTGCAATATTTATAGTTTTGTGAGTTTACCTCCAGGAGCTGTACCATGTTCTCACAATGAAGAGTCTAGAAAATTCTCCTCATGTTTCTGGTAGACAGAAAATAAAAGAATCATTTTAAAATATAATCAGAGCATTCTGTTCTTCTTAGAAAGGCTGGCTCTCAAGAGAAACTATTTACAAAAGATTGACTAACTGCAGTTTTACCAGAGACTAAACTGACCTGAAAGAAAAAATATACAATCCAGCCACTCTCTCGTATTCTCTGTAGGGGAAGATAAATACCCATTTTCAGCCCCCTTTCATCATGCTCTCTCACCTAAATGATAAAACAAAACAAAACTTAGAACCACTTTGGAAGGTCACAGCCCAGGGACACAGGGTCACTAAAAAACTGACACAAAATCACAGGACTATAGAATGAGTCCCCTCTCCTAATACCTTACTACTAAATAAATATGTCTCCTATATAATAATAAAAAGGGAGTTATTAAGAAATAACTTTTATGCAGCTAGGAAGGGTGAAGGGTCTTGGTGGAATTTTCCTTTAATAGAAAGCAAGCCTTGAACCATTACCTTCCTAACAGAAAGTGGCTTGAAAAACCAGAACAGCAAGCATTGATAGGCAAATGCCAGTGGCCAGAAACCAGTTCCACCCAACATGGCGGTTCTCGCCCTCTTCTCTTGACACCATGTGTGCCAGGTGTCATGGCCACCTCCAGATGACACCATGTGTGCAAGACATCATGGCAACCCATATTTGCATATTAAAAGACTAGGGTGGGAGGGCCAATTTTTTCATGGGCTGTGTGAATGACACACCTGTTCAAACCAATCCCCTGGGCCCTATGCAAATTAAACATCACCTCCTCCAGCCTCCCAATATAACTGACTGTTTTTCTCCACACGTGGGGCTTTTCCATTCGGAGCCTCTATCCCTCTGTATGGGGGAGCTGTCTTTCTTCTTTCTTTCTTCTTGCCTATTAAACTTTCTGCTCCTTAAAAATCGCTCCACGTGTGTCATTTCATTATTCTTAGTGGTGCGAGACAAAGGACCCTGGTGTTTCTCCACTCATTAGAGCCGTATTATTTTGGTGCATTGGCTGGGAAACCAAGGTACAACATTCATTGGATTGGTGAGTATAGAAGGGAACTTAAAAATCTGTTCTATCATTCTGAGGCACCCTTGGCTTCTATTTTAAAATCAAAATCAAATCAATTAACGGGAATCCGTCAACTGGTTGAAAATACGCTTCTCGTGGCTGCAGTTATAAAGACTTGGATGTCAGGTTTGCTGGTGAGAACATGGAGAACCCTCCATTACTCATGGGTCATTGGGAATGTTGGCCATGGTTTGACTCAGTTTCTTTTCCTGGGGAAAACTAGCCATTACATGAAAAGTACTGAAGCTACTGAATTGCTGGCCAGGGCACACCCTGGTGTTATTCAAAGACTTCTGTACTGCACCCAGCCTCAGTCAGCCTGCTCCAGGTATTGGTAAAGAATTCCCAGCCATCTTGTCACAAAACTTTCCTTCTTTTTCTATCCACAGTCCCTTACTCTCTCTGTGTGTCGAATATGTGGGAATTTTTACAGTCTAGGGAAGTCATTCTGTTAGATAGGAAAATTCTGTAGTATACAGGCATATAGCTTAGGCAAATGCTGTTGCAATCTTCTAGGAACGGAGACCTCCCATTTCCCCCACAGTGAGGTTACTCGCTAACAGTCCTCTGGTGATTACATGGTATATCCAAGCCAACATCGCCCCCTAGTGAAAATACAGAAATCCTCTTAATAAGACTCGTGATGGTTTTCTGTGGTACATTGCAGCCTTCCGATTTTCCCTTTCTATGACTTTCTACTGGAAACCAGGCTTTATGCTGCTTCTGTGAACAAGGAAAATTCTGCTTTCAACTATTAGGAATACAACGTCCTCTGCAGCCAAATTTTAGTCCCGACACTGTCCCATCAGCAGGAAAGTTGTCATTAGGTCCCTGCGTCCCTTTCAGTCACCTATTCTCTCTCTGATTAAGATAGTATTTAATTAGTAAGGGGATTTTAAGTATGGAAGTTAACCAGAACCATTTTTCTAAGGACAAATGCTTTAGAACGGGCCATGCCATAATAGGCAATCTAGCAAATTCCCTCCATGAAAGGAGGCTTGTCTTTTATATAGTCTTTCCCAAGATCCATTTTTTGGGAGAACCAGGCAGATCACAAAGGTTTAGTAAGTCAAAGGGCAATCACACAGGGCAGATAAGCTCAGGTTGCACGGGTAAAGCGTGGTTAGTCCCATCACTTAGTTCATTCAGTTCTATGGCTTGGAGGGCCACACGGGACCCAGGAACCAGGGAGGGAAAACAGTCTGGAGGACGCTTCCACTGTCTTCTTCTTCACCCTGGGTTGCATAGAAAGGAAGGAGACTGAAAGGATGCTTTTATTCTTGCTTCTCTTTCTAGATGGGTAACAGATTATCTTCAGCTTGCACCCCTCTGGAGTGCACCCTGAAACACTGGAACTTCTTTGATCTCAGGACTTTGAAGAGAAAACCAACTCATCTTCTTTTGCAGAAGGGCATGGCATTTTTACTAAACCTGTGGAAGCACTGTAAGATCAACCCAGTTCTTTTAGCAGCCATGGCAGGCAAGCCCGCAGGGAATAGTTTCCCAGAGCTAAAGCAGATTTTACAGGAGCAATCTGAGACAGCTATTGAATGTCCCAACCTTCCAGTTCCCCTCATTCAGAACCCCATCCAATGGTACCATCAGCTCCTCCAGATCCACCATCTCCATTATTACCCACTTTCCACGCTTCACCCTTACTTCTACAGGAAATGCCTGATGGAAATGGTGCAATGAGGGTTCAAGTTCCCTTTTCATTATAGAACGCTAGGCAAATAAAGGGAAACTTAGGCTGATTTTCTTTTCTTTCTTTGTTTTTTTTTTGTTTTTTTTTGTTTTTGAGGCAGAGGCTCTCTCTGTCTCCCAGGCTGGAGTGCAGTGGCTCGATCTCGGCTCACTGCAAGCTCCGCCTCCCAGGTTCATGCCATTCTCCTGCCTCAGCCTCCCAAGTAGCTAGGACCACAGGCGCCTGCCACCACACCCAGTTAATTTTTTGTATTTTTAGTAGAGACGAGGTTTCACCGTGTTATCCAGGATGGTCTCGATCTCTTGACCTCATGATCCGCCCGCCTTGGCCTCCCAAAGTGCTGGGATTACAGGCGTGAGCCACCGCACCCAGCCATTAGGCTGATTTTCTGGCGATCTTGATAGGTATACAGAAACTTTGCACAATTCAACTCAGGTATTTCACCTCACACGGAAAGATGTTATGCTGCTGCCAGACCAACCCCTCACTGCAACTGAAAAATGGGCAGTTCTGCAAACAGCAGATAATTTTGGAGATGAGCAATATATCCCTTATAATAAACCAAAAGAAAAGTAAGCAGATAGGGAGAGTGAAGAAATAGCAGAAATACCATTCTCAGTTGAAAGGAAAGCAGTTCCCCCTTGACAAACTTGATTGTGACCCCAGTAGCTCTGCAGATGAATGGAAAAGGAAGCACTACATGCATTTTAGAGGGCCTACGAAGAACTAAGGCCAGACCTCTCAATTACTCTAAACTGTCTGTGATGAACCAAAAGCCAGAAGAGAATCTTGCAGCCTTTATGGAAAGGCTGAGAGGCACTAATAAAACACACCTCTTTATCTCCTGATTCAGTCAAGGGACAGCTCATCCTCAAGGACAAGTTTATTACACAGGCAGCTCCCAATATTAGAAGGAAACTACAGAAGCAAGCTACAGGACCAGAGAACCTCCTGAAGGTGGCCACTTTGGTCTTTTATAATAGGGACCAGGAGAAGACCTGAAAGAAAAAGAGAAAGCTCAGGAAAAGGACAGAGGCTCTAGTAGCAGCTTTATAGGCTTGTAAAGTCTACGATCCTCTAGGTGCATCTGTTAGTTGCTATCGGTGTGGTAGTCCAGGGCATTTTAAGAAGGAATGCCCAGGCAGCAAGTAGAAGCTATCTCAATCCTGTCCAGCCTTTAGAAGAGACCACATGAAATGAAACTGGCCCCAAAGACAGAGGTCACAGGGTTCAGAACCAGTCTCACACATGGTCCAGCAGGACTGATGGGTCCCAGGGCTCGAACCCCCAGCTCCAGCAACTCAGACTGCCATTACAGCACAGGACCCCTGGGTGATTCTGGAAATTGAAGGAAAGAAAGTAGACCTCCTTCTAAACACTAGAGCCAGTCTCTCTAATCCAAGCCTCCCCTCTTTCCATAGCACGATCGTAAGGGGTATCTCAGGAAAAACTCTAATCCAATATTTTTCTCAAACTCAGTTGTGGTTAGGAAGACCTATTGTTTAAACGTGCTTCCAAGCCATTGTCATGAGCCAGAAAGGTCTCCAAATTAACCCAAGGAAATAATTTTAACTGTTTACACTCCACATAAGTGGCAGGATCACTGTCCTCTAGGGGGAGCTCTAACCTAACAAACAGCCAGTAAAGCAAGAAGTACATAAGGCAGGATAAGCAGTAGTCACTCTAAATAACATTTCTTCTCAGACACAAGTGTTCAATTAGCTGAATTACTAGCTCTTACAAGAGCTCTTGAATTAAGCAAGGGAAAGATAGCTAACATTTATACTAACTCCAAGTATGCTTTGTTAGCTTTTCATGCTCATGCTGCCATTTAAAAGAAAAGACATTCTCTTACCACTACTGGATCTCCTGTAAAATAGCACCAGGAAATGTGGTATTAGTGAAAATCTCACCTCTCTCCTTCCCTATGTCAAGCTGGGAAGGGCCTTGCATTGTTCTTCTTTCAATCTCCTCGGCAGTAAAAGTTACAGGAATCAACTCCTGAATACATTGCACTCAAGTCAAGGCCTGAAGAACTGGGGCAGCAACCCCTGACAACCCAGAGGAATATCCTGAATATCAAAGAAATAGAAGATCTTAAGCTGAAAAGCATGAAAGACAAGTAACTTGCGATAGTTTGCTGAGAATGATGGTTTCCAGCTGCATCCATGTCCCTACAAAGGACATGAACTCATCCTTTTTTATGGCTGCATAGTATTCCATGGTGTATATGTGCCACATTTTCTTAATCCAATCTGTCACTGATGGACATTTGGGTTGATTCCAAGTCTTTGCTATTGTGAATAGTGCTGCAATAAACATACGTGTGCTTGTGTCTTTATAGCAGCCAAATACCGCATGTTCTCACTCATAGGTGGGAATTGAACAATGAGATCACTTGGACACAGGAAGGGGAACATCACACACTGCGTCCTATTGTGGGGACGGGGGAGGGGGGAGGGATAGCATTGGGAGATATACCTAATGTAAATGACGGGTTAATGGATGCAGCACACCAACATGGCACATGTATACATATATAACAAACCTGCACGTTATGCACATGTACCCTAGAACTTGAAGTATAATAAAAAAAAAAAAAAGAAAAGTAACTGAGTGCGGACCACTCATCTTACTCAATCCCACTGCTACCTCACCAGATAATTTGTATTATTTCTGTCCTTTCCTCTCAAAATTTGCCACCAAATATTAGAACTTCTTTTTAACGCATATTGGCAGGCAGATTTTAATTATTCATAGAATTGCATTTGTAACTTTGTAGGTCCCTAAAGGGAAATATTGTATGTATCTTGGCAAGTAAAGTTTTAAACGGAAATTATTTACTACACCATTCTTGTGGGAATTATTATAGTCATGCTACTATTTGCAAGAGAACTATACACTCTGGCACCACAATGTAGAATTCTGGTTGTAAAATTCTAATTGCTGTAATATTTTGCCTAATTATCATCCTTATAACAAGATTAATAATTGCAGAAAAGATTAATCAAGGTTGTTTTGCTTATAGCAGGAATAATCATTACAGATAAGAGGTAAGCATGAAAGTTTTACTATCATTCAGTTTGATAGGACTTTGTATTGAAGATTGGTAATATGGTGCACTGTAAGCTATGAAAAGGTTAGGAAAAAAGAGATTTTATACAAGGAAAGATTTTGTATGGTAAAATTCTTGTCCTAAAAGGAAATGATTGGCTGTTTAAAGGAAGGATGTTTAGGACCATTCAGAAAGTTTGAGTATGTTGTAAGAGGGTCTGTGAAAGTCATAAAAGAATTTAATAATTCAAGGAAAAAATTGTCAAGATTAACACTAAAGTTATTTTAGCCACCCAGTAATGTATTTCTCACAATCATATTGCAAGTTATAAAAAACAGCCTAAGCCTAAAATTATTCTCTAACGGCAAGTCAAGGGGGAAAATGTATGCTTTTCTCAAGGGAAATGTTACTTTTATATTAAAGTTTCTGCTAATGTACAGCACCATCTAGTGGACGCAAACCGGTATTACAATCCATTGATGTAACTAACAGGTATCAACTCTATTGTCCTAGTTCTGGTCTGTAGTACCCCCACTAATAGTGGTAATCTTAATACTCATATGCTAACCATATGTTTTAAATTTTCTTGTAAAAGTTATCTATTTTCACTGAAAAGCAAATTCTAAATGGTGCTGCAAACCAAACCACGCATGGACACACCATTCTTCCGAGAATCATTAGATCAACACCTGGAGGAGGCCCAACTGCTGTTCCCCCACACAACACCCCTTTTCAGCAGGAAATAGCCAGAAAGAATTGTCATCCAACACCCCCTAGCAGCAGTTAGGTTTACTTCTCCAGAGGGGGGAAATAATACAGGAGATAAGAAATAATTTTTAGGCAGCTTGAAAGGGTGGAGGTTATCAGTGAATTTTTCCTTAATAAAAACCAACCCTTGAACAATTTCCTTTCTAACAGAAAGTGGCTTGAACAACCAGAAGGGCAAGCATTAATATTCAAATACCAGAGGCTAGAAACCAGATCTACCCAACATGGCGGTTCCCACCCTCTTCTCCTTGTCACCATGTGTGACAGGTGTCATGGCTGCCTCCAGATAACACCATGTGTGCAGGACATTATGATGACCCACATTTGCATCTTAAAAGGCTAGGGTAGGAGGACCAGTTTTTTGGGGGCTACGTGAATGACACACCTGGTCAAACCAATCCCCTAGGCCCTATGCAAATCAAACACTGCCTCTTCTAGACTCCCAATATAACCTACTGCTTTCCATGGTATCACCATTCGGAGCCTCCCTCCCTCTGTATGGGGGAGCTGCTTTTCTTCTTTCTTTCTTCTTTTTACTTATTAAACTTTCTGCTCTTTAACACTGTTGTGGGAATCAGGAGACCAGAGAGACCCATAGGTGGAACAGGAGGATTTTATTTAGGTGGCCACTGCCTCAGCAGATTCATATCCAGAGGCTGAGCAACGAACGGAGACAGGGCTTGACTTTTATTGTTGCAACCAAAGTGGGAGTGGCTTACCAGTGGCGCAAAACTTGTGGGGCAGAGAAAGCGAGCTTACAAAAGCGGAACAAAAGCAGTCATAGTTATGGTCTGCAATCAAACTTAATCAAACTGTGACAGGCTCCTAACTCAGGCTTACATGTGACTCTTGCTATGAAGGCCAGGTGGCTGTTAACTAGGTTTGCTCAAGATGCCTGCACAGCCTTATCTTGTGTCCTTCGCTATGGTACCCAGATGGCTGCAATCTAACCTTGCTCAAGCACGTCTCATGACCTCTGTGGTGCTACTCAGATGAAAAACAGAGACTTACAGACGCTAGTTACAGAAAACAGGAAACCATAAACTCATAAAAACTTGCAGAGCAGGGTACAATGGCACGGAAAGGGGAGGGATTCGAGGGGGAAGCTGCTCATACCAAAGGAAAGAGGGAACATTTGTTTTTCCTCTCACATCTCCTGCTTCATCACCACGTGACAGTGTGTCCATGTTGTTAATCTTATTGGCGTGAGACAAAGGACCCTGGTGTTTCCCAAGTCATCAGAGTTGTATCAATAAGAGGGAAATGCTACTGTAAGTACTGCACGTTTCTAAGAAGTATTTAGGGAAATCCAAAGACAAAAGGGAAAAAAAGCAACAGAGGAAATTTTAGCCTGTGAACCTTATAACTACAGCTAACAGTTAAAATAGTCTAACCTCCAGACAGGTATGTAAAACGTCACACTGAAAACCAATACAGTTTTGTTTATTTGTTTGTTTACCCTGTATATCATGTACAACTTTAAACAAAAATTTAAAAGCATACTAAAATACAAACACAGTTTGAACAGAGCAAGTATTAGAATCAGAATCAGATATGGCAGAGATAGTAAAATTATCAGATCAGAAATTTAAAAAAAAAAAACTATGATTAAGATGCTAAGGGCTATAAAAGAGTGAATAACATATAAAACACATAAGTAATATAAGCAGAGAGATAAAAACTATAAAATTGAATTTTTTCAAATGCAAGAAATGGAAAACTAATAGAAATGAAAAGTGATTTTGATGACTTGATGGTCTTATCAACAGTTTGGATATCACCAAGATAAGAATAAGTAAGTTGTTAAAAAAAAAAAAAAGTCAGCATTTATTCCAAAAATAAAATGCAAAAAAAAAAAAAAGTAATTAAAAAACCAGGACAAAATATTCAAGAATTCTAGGACAATTTTTAAAAAGGTGTAATATATGTATAACAGGAATATGTTTAGAAGAAAAAGGTAAGGGACAGGATATATAACTGAAGTAGTAATGAGTGAGAATTTTCCAAAAAAAAAAAAAGAAAAAATGAAACTAAACTACAGATATATCTAGGAAGCTTAGCAAACACCAGGAAGATAAAACGAACCAACAAGAAAAAGAAAGAAAGAAAGAAACTCTAGCTGCAGGCATGTCAGATATCAAAGACAAGGAAACTGCAGATATCAAAGACAAGGAAAAAATCTTGACATAATGCACGGGAAAAAATATATCTTACAGAGAAAGAAGGATAATAATTAAATATAACTTCTTTTCAGATACCATGCAAACAAGAACAAAATGGTGTGAAATATTTAAGTTATTGAGATAAAATAATTATGAAAGGAAAATATATTTGGCCACTTCAAGCTGGGAGCCCCTCAGGGCAAATATGCCTCCCATTCTATTCAAAGGCATCCCTTTGCTCACAAAGATAGATTCATATTATGATTGCCTCCCTTGGGAAGACTTATCAGAAACTCAAAAGAATACAACCATCTGTCTCTCCCCTACCTGTGACCTGGAAAGCCCCAGTTGGGGAACATGAACTTGAGTTGTCTCCACCTTTCTGGAAAGAACCAATGTACTTCTTACATATATTGATTGATGTCTCGTGTCTCCCTAAAATTTATAAAACCAAGCTATGCCATGACTACCTTGGGCACACGTTTTCAGGAATTCCTGAGACTGTCACAGATGCATCCTCAACCTTGGCAAAATAAACTTGCTAAATTAACTGAGATCTGTCTCAAATTTTTGAGATTCACATAATCATCAACCAAGAATTCTAACTTCAGCAAAAATTTTCCCTCAGAAATCTAAGAAGAAATAAAGATGTTTTAGATAAACAATAATTAGAAGATTTTTTTTGCCTAAAGATCTGCTTGCAAGGCACGTTAAAAAAAATTAGAAAGAAAAATTGATATAGATCAAAAACTTAAATCTCCATAAAAGGAAGAAAGAGCATTAGCAAAGGAATAATTGAAGGTAAAATAAAATCTTTCATTTTTCTTATTCTTAGTTCATTTAATGGATAAGTGTTTGATCACAATAATAATAGCAATGATGGCATTGGTCATTATAGCTTATGGATAAGAAAATTTTATGGCAGCAATGTTACAAAGGATGAGAGGGAGGAATTGAAAATATGCTGCTATAAAATACTTGCACTTTCTGGGAGGTGGTATTGTGTTCTTTGAAAGTTGGCTTTGATTAGCTGTAAAATTTTATGGCAATCACAAAGGCAACCACTAGAAAAAGTTTTATAAAAAGTATGGTAAATATGTTAAGATAAAAAAATTAAATTATATAAGATCCTAAAACCAGAAAAGGGTGAAAAAGAGCGAAATATAAAACAAAGGAAAAGGCCAATAAGAAGAGGAACAAGTATAATACATATTAATTCAACTGTATTAATAAGCATTTTTAGTATCAATGATCTAAATACAATAATTAAAAATAGAGACTGTCAATAAACAGAGAAGAGGGGCTATATGCTAACTAATTTTATGAGGAAAGCATTATGCTAATGCCTAAAACACACACAAATATTACAATAAAGGAAAGCTACAGGCCAATATCTCCCGTGAACATAATACAAAAATCTTTAACAAAATATTAGCAAATTAAATCCAACAAGTATAAAAAGAATTATACACCAGTGGAATTGATTCCTAGTATTTAAGGCTGGGTCAACACATAAACCAAAAATACAATTCAAATTACCCCCAACCATCTGAATGAACTTCCTCTTCTAGAACAAGGCCCCCCAAATTTAACCTCAAAGACTGGGTCAGGCTATGGTCAGGCTATGATGGGAAGTGGAAGTCAGATATGCTTCAGTATTTCTTCCTCCCTTTGGGAATTCAGAAAAAGCAGAAGAGCATTTAACATCAACACACACCTTAAGTCTGATAAGAAACATTTACAATCTATGCTCTCTGAAGCCTGCTACCTCGAGGCTCCATCTGCATAATAAAACGTTGGTCTCCACAACCTCTTGTCATAACCCAGACATTCGTTTCTATTGATAATAACTCTTTCCACCAATTGCCACTCAGAAAATTTTTAGATCTCCCTATAACCTGGAAGCCCCCACTTTGAGTTGTCAAACCTTTCTAGACCAAACCAATGTATATCTTAAATGTATTTGATTAATGTCTCCTATTTTCCTTAAGTGTATAAAACCAAGCTGCACTCTGACCGCTTTGGGCACATATTCTCAGCGTCCCCTAAGGGCTGTGCCATAGGCCATGGTCACTCACTTTCAGCTCAAAATAAATCTTTTCAAATATTTTACAGATTTTGACTCTTTCTGTTGACAATAATTTGATGCCCAAACATGTGGGGCCTCAGAAAAGACTCAGGACCATGAAGTTGCCTGAACTTGGAGCTAAGGTACTAGCTAGAACCCACTGAAAGCCTCCCTTGACTTAGAGCTTCTTCTCTGGTAGAACTGGTAAGTCCTCCTGAGCTCCAGACCTTCCTTTGATTGACGGCCCTTGACGTATTTTGAGTAGTTTATTTATTTATTGTTATTTATTTATTCCTAGAAAGCTGTTGTTTAGATTCCTAATACTAGTTTGGAGGTGTATTCTAAATGGCCTTCTCCATTGCCTTTTTCTAAAAACGAGAACACCCCACTTACAGGCACCCCAGTGCTGGTTCAGAAATGCGTTCTAAAGGATTGTCTGCATTGTTTTTTCTCCTCAGATTAATCTCAATTTGGCTTGCTGGTGCATCTGCATGAGAAAATGAACTGTTGTATTCATAAATGAGAGACTGAGTTTCCTCAGTTCTGAAGAGAAAGGGAACTTTGCTCCTCTCAGCTAAAAGACACTCCGTGGTGACCAGTCATTGAGTGATAGTGTTTGAGGGATTGACCCCTTGTAACATGTAGCAACCCGAGAGGGAACCCGCAACAAAATTAGTTTCAGAAAGCTAATCCAGGAGACACATATAGGAGGTGGTCATTCCATTCTTTGTGTCCTCCTGGAGGTGTTATACCTCTGGAGAGAGAAACTGAGGCACATAAAAGGGCAGAAATGACTCAGTGGTGACACACTATAGAGTTTCACCCACAATCGGTACATTTTGACACACTACACTAAAGCCTAGGCCACAGTCCAGTGTCTCCCTTAAAATAAATAGTGGGAAACAAATAATCTAAGAATGAGGAAAACACAAAGAGAATGACCCACTTTCAGAAATACAATTTGTTTGACAGCACCTCTACTTGTAAGTATTGGTGTAAAACAGACATATTATGCTCTTTTTGTGCACACTGACATGAGGAAAAAAGAGGCTTAAAGTCGACGTTCAAACTATAGAATTCCTAAGTTCTCTATTTCCCTATTTTTTTGTCTTCCTGCTTTAAATCTGCTGCTACTTTTCTACTAACATAAAAACCAGTGTTGGCTAGGGTTCTGAAGTAAAGAGTACAGAATCTTTATATGTTAACAAACCTTCCAATAATTTTGGGATTCTGTTAAATGACCAAACATAAGAATAATTGAGGTTCTAGAGGAAGAAGAGAAATCTAAAAGTTTGGAAAACATATTTGAAGGAATAATCAATAAAACTTCCCTGACCTTGCTAGAGATCTAGACATCCAAATACATGTAGTTCAAAGAACACTTAGGAAATTTATCACAAAAAGATCATCACCTAGGCACATAGTCATCAGGTTATCTAAAGTCAAGACAAAGGAAAGAATATTAAGAGCTGTGAGTCAAAAGCACCAGGTAAATGTAAATAATATATTAAATATATTTAATAAATAAACACATATAATTAACATATCATTATATGTTAAATAAATATATATTTACTGATACTTATTTATTAATAAGTAAATAAACAAATCAATATTTCTTTATTTATCTCACACCACAGTGAAATAAAATTGAAAATCAACTCCAAAAGGAACCTTCAAAATCATGCAAATACATGAAAATTAAAAACCTGCTCCTAACTGATCATTGCATCAATAAGGAAATCAAGATGGACACTAAAAAATTCTTTGAACTGAATGATAATAGTGACAAAACCTATCAAAAATTCTGGGATACAGCAATGACAGTGATAAGAGGAAAGTTCATAGCCTTAAATGCCTACATCATAAAGTCTGGAAGAGTACAAATGGGCAACCTAAGGTCACACCACAAGGAACTAGAGAAACAAGAACAAACCAAATCCAAACCCAGCAGAATAAAAGAAATAACCAAGATTAGAGCAGAACTAAATAAAATTGGAACAAAACATACAAAAGATAAATGAAACAAAAAGCTGTTCTTTTTGAAAGGATATATAAAATTGATAGACCATCAGCAAGATTAACCAAGAAGAGAGAATATCCAAATAAGCTCAATTAGAAACAAAATGGGAGATATTACAACCAACACCACAAAAATACAAAAGGTTATTTAAGGCTACTATGAAAACCTTTACATGCATAAACTAGATAAACCTAGAGGAGATGGATACATTCCTGGAAATATGCAATCCTCATAGCTTAAATCAGGAAGAATTAGGAACCCTGACAGACAGTAACAAGCAGTGAGATTGACATGGTAATATAAAAAAAGGCCAACAAAACATAGTCCAAGACTAAATGAGTTCTACCAGACATTCAAAGAAGAATTGGTACCAATCCTATTGACACTATTCTACAAAATAGTGAAAGAGGAAATAATTCTATGAAGCTGGCATCTCCCTAATACCAAAAGTGGGAAAACACATAATAAAAAGAGAAAAATACAGACCAAAATATCTGATGAACATATATGCAAAAATCCTCAACAAAATGCTAGCTAACCAAGTCCAACAGCATATTAAAAAGATAATACATCATGATCAAGTGAATTTCATACCAGTAATGGAGAGATGGTTTAACATATGCAAGTCAATAAATGTGATACATCACATAAACAAAACTTCTCTTAAAAAATCACACAATCAACTGAATAGACAAAGAGAAACCATTTGACAGAATCCAGCATCCCTTTAAGATTAAAACCCTCAGCAAAATCAGCATACAAGGTAGATACCTTAAAGTAATGAAAGCTATTTATGACAAACCCACAACCAACATAATACTGAACAGAGAAAATTTGAAAGCATTACCTCTGAGAAACGGAACAAGACGAGAATGCCCACTCTCACCACTTCTAGTCAACATAGTACAGGAAATACTAGCCAGAACTATCAGACAAGAGAAAATAATAAAAACCATCCAAACCACTAAAGAGGAAGTCAAACCATCACTGTGTACTGATGATATGATCATATACCTTATAAAACACAAAAGACTCTTCAAAAAGCTTCTAGAACTGATAAATGAATTCAGCAAAATTTAGGATAAAAAATTATGTACACAAATCACTAGCTCTGCTATACATCAACAGCAGCCAAGCTGAGAATCAAATCAAGAACACAATCTCTTTTACAATAGTTGCAAAAAATAAAATAAAATAAAATAGGAATATATTTAAGCAAGGAGATGAAAGATCTCTATAAGGAAAATTATGAAACACTGCTGAAAGAAATCATACTTAACACAAATGGAAACACACCCCACGCTCACAGATGAATAGAATCAATATTGTCAAAATGACCATACTGCCAAAAGCAATCTACAAATTCAATGCAATTTCCATCAAAATACAACTATCATTCTTCACAGAACTAGAAAAAACAATCCTAAAATTCATAAGGAATGAAAAAAGAACCCATGTAGCCAAAACAAAACTAAGCAAAAGGAACAAATATGAAGGCATCACATTACCTGACTTGAAACTATACTGTAAGCCCATAGTCACCAAAACAGCACGGTACTGGCATAAAAATAGGCACATAAACCAATGGAACAAAATAGAAACCCAGAAATAAAGCTAAATACTTACAGCCAACTGATCTTTGACAAAGCAAACAAAAACAAAGTGGGGAAAGGACACCCTATTCAACAAATGGTGCTGGGATCATTGGCAAGCCACATTTAGGAGAATGAAACTGGATCCTCATCTCTCATCTTACACAAAAATCCACTCAAGATAGATCAAGGACTTAAATATAACACCTGAAACGATAACAATTCTAGAAGATAACATCAGCAAAACCCTTCTAGACATTGGCTTAGGCAAAGACTTCATGAACAAGAAACCAAAAGCAAATGCAACAAAAACAAAGATAAACAGTTGAAACTTAATTAAAGGGCTTCTGCACAGCAAAAGGAGCATTAACCAGAGTAAACAGACAACACACAGAGTGGAAGAAAATCTTCACAATCTATACATCCAACAAAGGACTAATATCCAGAATCTACAAGGAACTCAAACAAATTAACAAGAATAAACAAGCAGTCCCATCAAAAAGTGAAAATAGACAATTCTCAAAAAAAGCTATACAAATGGCCAACAAACATATGAAAAAAAATGTTCAACATCACTAATAATTAGAGAAATGCAAATCAAAACCACAATTCAATACCATCTTACTCCTGCAAGTATGGCCATAATCAAATAATAATAGATGTTGGTGTGTATGCGGTGAAAAGAGAACACTTCTACAATGCTGGTCAGAATGTAAACTAGTACAACTACTATGAAAAACAGCATGGAGATTCCTGAAAGAACTAACAGTAGACCTATCATTTGATTCCACAATCAAACTACTGGGTATCTACCCAGAGGAAAAGAAGTCATTATACCAAAAAGATACTTGGACATGCATGTTTATAGAAGCACAATTTGCAATTGCAAAAATATGTAACCAGCCCAAATGCCCATCAATCAACAAGTGGATAAAGAAATTACTCCTCAGAGCCATAAAAAGGGAACAAATTAATTGTATTTGCAGCAACCTGGATGGAACTGGAGACCATTATTCCAGGTGAAGTATAACTCAGGAATGGGAAACCAAACATTGTATGTTCTCACTCATAAGTGGGTGGTGAGTTATGAGAATTCAAAGGCATAAGAATAATACAATGAACTTTGGGAACTCAGGGGAAAGGGTGGGAAGGGGATGAGAATAAAAGACTACAAATTGGGTTCAGTGTATACTGCTCGGGTGATAAGTGAGCCAAAATCTCACAAATCACCACTGAAGAACTTACTCATGTAACCAAATGCCACTTATTTCCCAAAAATCTATAGAAAAAAAAATTAAAAAAAAAAAAACTTAAGAAAAAAGAAATGAGCAAGATTGACTTATTTGTGTGGTAAATTATACATAACATAACATTTTCTTTTTAATCATTTTCAAGTATATTGTTCAGTGATGTTAAGTGCATTCAAATTGTGTGCAATCAATACCACCATCCATTTCCAGAACTCTTTCACTTTTCCAAACTGAAACTCTCTACCCATAAAATAATGATTCCACATATGTCTCATCCCCCATCATTTAACAAACATCATTCAACTTTCTATCTTTATAAAGTTGACTAATCTAGGTACCTCAAATAATTAGAATCATATGGTATTTTGTCCTTTTGTGATTAGCTTATTTCACTTAGCATAATGTTTTCAATGTTTACCCAAGTTGAAGCATGTCTCAGAATTTCCTTTATTTATTTATTTATTTACTGAGAGGGAGTTTCACTCTTACTGTCCAGGCTGGAGTGCAGTGGCACGATCTCAGGCTCCCCACAACCTCCGCCTCCTGGGTTCAAACAATTCCCCTGGCTCAGCCTCCGGAGCAGCTGGGATTACAGGCGTGTGCCACCACACCCGACTAATTTTGTATTTTTAGTAGAGATGGGGTTTCGCCATGTTGGTCAGGCTGGTCTTGAACTCCCAACCTCAGGTGATCCACCGGCCTTGGCCTCCCAAAGTGCTGGGATTACAGGCATAAGCCACCGCACCCAGCAATTTCCTTTATTTTTTAAGGCATTATTTCATACCACATTTTGTTCATCCATTCATCTTTCAATGGACATTTTCATTGTTTCCACCTTTTTGGCTATTGTGAATATCGTTGTTATAAACATTAATGTATTAAGATTTGTTTACATACTTGATTTAAATTCTTTTTGTTGTATATGCAGAGGTGGAATTGTTGAATTGTATAAGTGTCTGTTTAATTTTTGGAGAAACAGATTGTGTTATTGAATATTATAATATTTTTAAATATTAAAAAACCTTCATGAAAACTAATATTTAATAAAACATAAATAGTTAATGTGTTAGAATAGATACAAGTGGAAGCTAAAATTTTGTTTCATAAAAGGGCCTTTTAAATCAGTGGGGAAAGATATGTTAGTCAATAAATAGTGTCAGAACATAAACTGTTTTTATAACAAAGAAAGACTTCTATTTCATCATTCAGATTGAAATAAATGCCAGATTAAGAAAATGTTTTAATGAGACATTTGGCACCTTTGATAATGTTACACAAACGCACAAGTGAACTTTAGAATAATCTGTGAGGAAATGCCTTTCTAGGAATACAAGGTACATATTATCAATGTTCACTAATATCTGAGTGTAGTCTTCTGTTTACACAGTTTGGTTGCACTTCCCTAATCTCTTAAATTTAGGTGAGACCACAAAAATTATTTCAACAAGCACATGTGAATAGAAACAATTATAAAGGCAAAACTCTCCTTTTACCACTATGGTTGGTGATGTTGTAAACGGTGGAACCTCGTTCTGCCTGGAATTTAGAATTGACATGTGTATTAAGTAATAAATGACACTTTGTCATTTGACCCAATGAAATTTGGAGTTTAGGACTTTATTACCGCCTGGTCTATGCTGACTAAAAACCACTTGACATGTAACAGAAACAATCAAGAAACAGTGCTGATCAATTTAATGTTTACAGTTAAATCATTTTTCACATGTATAGTCATAAAGAAATCACAATAACTAATACAAACAGAATAAAGCATGTTTCCTGTATTTTTGCTAAAAAAATAGCTTTCATTATTTAATGAGAAAAAAAATAGAAACTTGAACAAAGGGCAAAGTTTATATAAAAAGCTACATAAATGGCCAACTGGCATGTATCAATATTTAATGTCATTAACAATTCAAAAAATCAACTTTGGGGCAACTAGGGAAGGCTATACCAAAAAGACCGGCAAAGAATAAGGAGTTCACTGGAAAAATACCAGAGTATTCATCTACTGTTGATGCAGTCTTTATAGTGGAACATGTGAATATATCTGTCAAATGTTATGATGTCCTTTCCTTGACCAAATTTATGTCTAAGAATAAATATTATCACGCTATTCACAAAAATACAGAAAGGCACATGCTCATCAGGTGGGCTTTGACAAAGTGATAGTACAGCGATAGGACAGAGTGATGTATCATCATCAGACTACATAAGGCCTCCTATCTATACTAATATGGAAAAATCTCCAAGAAACATTTTTAAGAAGAAGAAATTCTCATAATTTGGTGGCCTACATAGCATCCACTCTCTCGAAAAGAGTGAGGTATTTTCTAAAATTAAATGTATAGCTGAGCTAATGAGAAATAAAGGAAATTCTTCGTGACCAGAAAAAAATAGGGGACCTGAAAACCAAATAAGCCAGTGACTTGACACCATGGATAATGGGAATATGGGGAAGGGGAATATCAAAAATCTAAGACCTCCTATTACAATGTCAGCACTGGGATGGGAGATAAGCTTGTATATGAATATGAAATGGGGAATCAACACACGTTCCACTGTACAATGTTGAATCTCATAAAGTATTATATTTCCAGTAAAGAGTGAAAAGAGTGAACCACAGAGGAAAGAAAATTCAGCCATTAGACACATGAAAGGAACAAAGAATCTCCTCTTTGATTCTGAATATGAGAAGAACAAATTTTCAATTGGGAATTTACAATACATTTATGCCACATATGAGTCTTGAATTTCAGTTTGTATGACACACACAGTTTGTCCTCTGACTAGTGCTATTTGCAGAAATAGTACAAGACACATCCATTTAAAAACCCTTGAAAATACAAATTTAAGACCACACTTGCAAATTACTCATGAGTCAAATAAACATAAAAAAATTATTCAAATATTTTAAATTAAATAAAGACATGAGATCCCAGCCATCTCACACCAGTTAGAATGACGATCGTTAAAAAGTCAGGAAACAACAGATGCTGGAGAGGATGTGGAGAAATAAGAACACTTTTACACTGTTGGTGGGAGTGTAAACTAGTTCAGCCATTGTGGAAGACAGTGTGGCTATTCCTCAAGGATCTACAACTAGAAATACCATTTGACCCAGCCATCCCATTACTGGGTATATACCCAAAGGATTGTAAATCATGCTGCTATAAAGACACATGCACACATGTTTATTGTGGCACTATTCACAATAGCAAAGACTTGGAACCAACCCAA
This sequence comes from Colobus angolensis palliatus, assembly GCF_000951035.1. Classification (NCBI taxonomy): domain Eukaryota; kingdom Metazoa; phylum Chordata; class Mammalia; order Primates; family Cercopithecidae; genus Colobus; species Colobus angolensis. The sequence continues at coordinate 153,280 of NW_012116611.1, forward strand.
ATGCCCATCAATGATAGACTGGATTAAGAAAATGTGGCGGGGGGCGGAGCAAGATGGCCGAATAGGAACAGCTGCAGTCTCCAACTCCCAGCGCGAAGGAC
>NW_012116611.1:158780-177141 GCF_000951035.1 Colobus angolensis palliatus
GGATAGCATTAGGAGATATACCTAATGTAAATGATGAGTTAATGGGTGCAGCACACCAACATGGCATACGTATACGTATGTAACAAAACAGCATGTTGTGCACATGTACTCTAGAACTTAAAGTATAATAATAATAATAAAAAGAACAATCCAAATAGATTGAAAAAGAAAGAAAGAAAGAAAGAAAGAAAGAAAGAAAGAAAGAAAGAAAGAAAGAAAGAAAGAAAGAAAGAAAGAAATGCACATAAACATGTGTGTATTGTCGCTAAAATTATGCCAAGGCAAAATTTAGAGATTCGTGTTTCTACTAGCAAATAAGAAATGATATGCATCCAACTACAGAAGATAGAAAGAGAACAACAGCAAAACTCAAGGAAAATAGAAGTATATCATAATGTTAAGAGAAAAAATAAAGATAAATAAACAATAAGGAGATGAAAAAAGACCCAAAGCTGTTGCTTTGAACAAACAAAATAAGAAATAAAAAAAAAGAAACCTTGTAAAAATGCTTTAAAATATTAAAAATATGAGAAGTCAATAATTCTGTGAGGTTAAATGCTTTAGAAAGAGACACACTACTATGTATAGCCCACATGTTGGTAAATAAAGTGGATAAATTTCTAAAATGAATGAAGCATATCCAAACTTTCTCAGAAAGAATGAAAAAGCATAATTATTTAACAAATAATACATTAAATAGGCTGAGAGTGACAGCTGACACCTGTAATCCCAACACTTCGGAGGCCGAGACTAGTGGATAATTTGAGCCCAAGAGTCCGAGACCAGCCTTGGGCAACATGGCAAAAACACGTCTCTACGAACAATACAAAAAAGTCAGTCATGGTGGCATGCACCTGTAATCCCAGCTACCCTAAAGGCTGAGTTGGGAGGACCACTTGAGCTAGGGAGGTCAGGGCTGCAATGAGCCACAAGTGTACCACTGTACTCCAGTCTGGGTGAGAGTCAGACTGTGTCTAACTAAATAAATAAGTCAAAATCAACCTCCTCTCCCTGTCTCTCTCTATAAAACAAACTATACAGCTTGAACATTTTAAGAAGAAAGCTTCACCAAACTATATAAGAGGAAAAAAAAATATTATTTAAATCATATCAGAAAAGAAAAAGATACTGCGCAAATCAGCTTTGATGCTAGTATAACCATGATACCAAATCCAGAAACAAGAAACTTAGATCTTGAAAATATAAGATGAAATACACTTATGGACATAAACTAAAAATTTCTAAATAAGATATTTGTTAACTTAATTCAGGGAATTTATGAATGTTTTCATTTTCTAGAAAAAGTGTTAATGTAAATCCTAACACTAACAAGTTATTTTACATATATAATGTTTGTTTGTAAGACTTCTTAAAATGTGTAAATACATTAAAGAAATAAATAATTAGAAAATAGGCAATCTTTTATTAATATATCACTGTTTTATTAATATGCCACCAAAATATTTAACTTGTTATGTAGTATATTTAAGGAATAAGACAGAAATATTTACTATCCCAATACATATTCAACATTAACCTGGATATCCTAAGCAGTTTTAGCAAGACAAGACAAAGAAGAAAAACAGACTAATTTTTTTGGTTATTTTTCCATCCCTCACCAGGACAGCCTCACATTTTCAAAAGTAAGACAAAAACTATCATTGTTCTTAGATGGTCTAAATGTCTTCACAGGAAAACAAAAAGAATATGTGGGCCAGGCACGGTGGCTCACACCAGCACTTTGGGAGGCCGAGCTGGGAGGATCACCTGAGTTCAGGAGTTCGAAACCAGCCTGGCCAACATGGTGAAACATCATCTCTACTAAAAATAAAAAGAGTAGCCAGGCATGGTGGCAGGCAGGCACCTGTAATCCCATGTACTCGGGAGGATGAGGCAGGAGAATCACTTGAACCCAGGAGGCGGAGGTTGCAGTGGGCCCAGATTGTGCCACTGCACTCCAGCCTGGGCAATAAAGCGAGACTCAAATAAATAAAATAAAATAAAATAAAATAAAATAAAATAGGATCAATTAGCTATTTAAATGTATAAGGGAACAAAATTATACCTGTGGAACAAAGGTAAAATTAAATTTCTATATTATTGTTTTTTAATGATACATGAATCTGATATGTTACATTTTACAATCAGTTTGTCAGTTTTTAGAAAAGATCCTTGCTGGGATTTTAATTGAGATTACATTGAATGAAGAGATAATTTCCAGGGTACTGAATAATTTGAAGACTATAATGTATCTTTCATGTCGCCATCTTGTACTTATGTTTTATACACTTCTGTGAAGTGTTTTGGACATTTTAGGCTTTTATGAGATTGTCAGTGATTTTTAATTATGTTTAAGCTGTTTGTTTCCAATATAATGAAATAAAATTGATTTTAATTTTTTTTTTTTTTTTTTTGAGCCAGAGTTTCACTCTTTTTGCCCAGGCTGGAGTGCAGTGGCGCGATCTCGGCTCACTGCAACCTCTGCCTCCCTCCAATTTTTTTGTACTTTTAGTAGAGATGGGGTTTCACCATGTTGGTCAGGATGGTCTCAATCTCTTGACCTCGTGATCTGCCCACCTCGGCCTCCCAAAGTGCTGGGATTACAGGCGTGAGCTACCGCGCCTGGCGATTTTAATATTTTAATCCTGTCTCAGTTTTGAAAGATTCACTTTTTAATTCTGACAGTCTATTATTATTTTCTACATAGGTAAATATGTGTCCATGAATAATGACATTTTATTTATCCCTTTTAAATTCTTAGATTTTTATTTCTCTTTTGCACCTTATTTCACGGGTCAAGACTTTGAGTAAAGTATGAAATTAGGATGACAAACTCAATTTAATTTACCAGGCTCTTTCCAAGTTTCATCACTGAGAGCCCCAAGTACTGAAAAACATTTCAGTATCTGTAAAACTGAAAAGTTTAATCACTCTGTAAGAGATATGTGGATAACAGGCATTTATGTCTGTTTTTTGTTCTCATAGAGAAAAATTTTTAACATTTTACTATCAAACATGATCTGTAGTTTTGGTAGAAACTTTAATCTACTAAAGATTTCCTCTTCTATTCTCAATTACATTTTAAAAATCATAAATAATGTTAGATATCATCAAAGAATGTTTCTGCACTCATCAATATAACCAAATAATTCATATTTTTTTCTATTAATTCAGTAATGTGATCAGATTTTGAATGTGAAGCCAATCTGGCTTTCCTGCCATAAAACCTCTGTGTCATATTATTCTTTATAATTATCACTGGATTCAAATTTGCTAGTGATTTGTTAAAAAGTTTGCATCTATATACATAATAGATTGGTGTGCGATATTTTTTGCATTAATCGTCTTTGCAACTTTTGATGTATACACGATGCTGACTGCATAAAACAATATGTGATACATTTTCTCTTTTTCTGGTATCTGACAATATTTATGTTTGAGTGATTTTGTTTTTATCTTTTTACATATTTGATTGAATTGATCAGATATTCCACATCGACTGTAGTTTGCTTCAGGATAAAGTATTCATTTGCAAATAAAAATTTTTAGTCAATAGGGAGCTTTTTAAATTTCATGTGTTCATTTTGGTAACTTGTTTCTCAATCTCTCTGACTATTTAATATATAATATCGCACCTATTGGCTCGACTCTTTTTTTTTGTAGTATATTCTTAAGATGTTTTGATATCTACAAGTTGTGCAGTAATACATTCCTGAATTTGTGTGTATTCGTCATGTATTCTTTTTTTCTGATCAGTTTCTCAACAGTGTTATCACTTTTATTACTCTATACTCCAAAAAATACCTTAAACATGGCTGATTATCTCTATTGTATATTTGCTTGCTACTTTATTGTTTTCAGTTTCTATTTCTTCTTTCTTCTTTGGATTTAGTTATATGTTCTTTTACTAATGTCATAAGGTGAATGCATAATGTTTTAAGACAGATCATTGTATTTTTGTCTTTGTGGTTTTCTATGTAAATGAATTTAAGACTGCAAAATTTCCTCTATGCACATATTTTAGCTGTGTCTCACCAATTTTAAGATATAGGATTTCCATTTTATTCACTTTACGATACTTTATATTATTATGATTTATTCTTTGATACATAATATAACAGAGTATTCCTGATTTTCCAAAAGAATTAGAGATTTTCCAGTTATCCTTTTGTAATTGATTATTAACTTATTTTTATTGTAGTAAGTAGAAGAATGGACTGTACATGATACCAATCTTACAAAATTTGCTGAGACATGTTTTCAGCCCAGCATATGGTTAAATTTGATAAAAGTTCTATAACCACTGGATAATAATATGTACTTTGCAGCTGTTGGGCAAAATAGTATTACATATATCAGTGTCTTTTTGTTAAAGTCAAGTCTTCCACATGCCAACAGATGTTTTTGTGTGTTCTTCCTGTTAGACACCCACTCAGCTATGTTAAATATCTCACTATGGTTAAATTATCTTGTTTCTGTTAATTCTTGCTATGTATTTTAAAATTTAACTTGGTAGCACTTTGTTGCCTTCAAATAGACTGTGTGTAGTTTTTTTATTTTTATTTTTTCTAATTGTTCTCAGTAGAAAAGTTGTTTTGGAATAGCACACACTCCCATTGTCATGAGAGAAGTCCACTTAGTAGTATTTTTATACCTTTTTCATTTTTGCCTTAAAAATATTTTGAAAACCATTTTGTAATTATTTTACCTTGATACTGTCAAAAATAATTTTTATGACAATTTTTCTGGAAAAACTCAGAGTTCTTATTTTCTATATTTATTTATCTCATCATCATTTTAACTTTGGGGTCATAAATAACTACTCTGTATATTTTTGTTAAAAATAAAGTTAATCATAACATCTGCAAAAATAAAGGCAGTTTTAATACTGCTCTTCTAATATTCTAATATCTAATGTTTTCTTATTACAAATGATATCTCTCAGAGCATTTTTAAATAGTAGATATGAATTGTAATTCTTCCCTTCTCTTGATGTTAATGAGGATACTTCAAGTATTTTATCATGATGATTAACAGATTATTTATTATTTTTTTTTCTAGCCCTAGTTGACAAACTCTTGTTTTTAGAAATCATTTGTTAGTATTGTAAACCTTTTCTATGCCATTCAAAAAATAGTGTATTCTCTTCATCAGATTTTGTAAGTTCAATGAATTATATCCATGTTTGAAATCATATTAAATCTCTTTGTAATGCAGTATCCAACTTTAATTGTGAGTCTGAAGAAGATGATGGAGACAAGACAGGGCTAACATGTAGCTTCCATTTGGATGCACAGAACCTGCTGAGACACACACCGTGAACTTTTGCTCCAAGAACAACATCAGAAACATACCAGGAAAACTGAAAGATTTCACAAATCCTTTGAAAGAAGCAGCATGCCACTGCAAATTCTGCAAGACGCAAAAAAACTGAGTTTCCAAAGTGTGAGAAGGGGGAAACTTGCCTCCAAACACAAATGCCTATTGGTGAATTCAAAAATCCACATCATGGGAGAAGAATTTAACCTTAGCTAGAGCTGAAGTGGATTTAGAGAGCTGTGCAAAATATAAAAGTAGAAGCGACAGTGGTGGAAAGAGCCTTATAAGCACTCAGAGTCTCCAGCTCAAGCCCAGGGAAGACATTCCTGACTATATCTCACAGGGGCCCTCAGGGAAGACAGCCAGAAGAATTAGGGAGTGGTCACAGATGAAAAAAACTTCCAACTGAATTTTGTAATAATTTCAACTGTGCACAAATTTTCTTGAGCAGAATCCAAAGGGTTAACTGTAACTGCTACAGATACCAGCACAGGATTCACCACGTTTGCTTTCTCAGTGGAGAAGCTCAAGGCCTGGATCAAGTTCTAAGTGGGCACTGCAGGAGCAAGACCAGCCTTACCAACCTCATGGGAACTGTGTGAGGCCTTTTGCTACTGGTGATCTCCCACTTTTCTGGCAAACTATATGACACAGCAGAGGCAGCTATAGTGCCCCCTGGAACGTAACTCCATTGGCCTGAAATGCCCTCCATTCCCTACTGTGGCCACAGCAGCCCCTGCCCAAGGAGTGTTTGAGAACAGACCTGCTTCATCTTGCCTCCACCTTATGGCATTTATCTATAGCACCCTTATAGCTAAAAACAAAAGATATAAACTGTTGGAAACTTCGTGTCCCACCCATCACCTAAAAAACTAGAATTATTACTCTGACCAATGTTGGGCAAGCTCATATACCTCAACTACTACCTCAGCTAATGCTCTCTTGAGAGTACCACCTCCTGGCTGGAGTCCAACAAACTCAGGCCATTTCAGTAACTCATGACAAAATCACCCTGCTCTCAAGAAGGAGAAAACAACAGCTAATTCCATTGCCTGCAAAATCCTGGCTAACAAGAGCTCCTGAGTGTGTCTACCTGACAGCTTCACTGCTAGCATAACCAGCATTCAAGAAAGCTAGCACACTAAACCAAATACTCTAACCGTCTACTTCACTTCCCTGCCACCTCTACCAGAAGAGGTGCTGGTATCCACAGCTGGGAAACCTGACAACAGATTCCATCACAGAACTCTGCAGACATTCCCCAGTGCAAGCCTAGAGACTGATAGCCCTGCTGGCTGGTCAGACCCAGAAGAGATATAACAATCACTGCAGCTCAGCTTTCAGCAAGCCCCATCCCTAGGGGTAAGGCGGAGAGCACCACATCAGGAAATCAACCCATGAGACAAAAGAATCTGAACAGTTGGCCTTGATTTGCAGATATTTCCACTGTAATAGTCTGTCAAAATGAGAAGAAACCACAAAAGCAATTCTGGTAATACGACAAAACAAGGTTCTATAACACCCACAAAAGATCACACCAGCTCACCAGCAATGGATCCAAACCCAGCAGAAATCTCTGAATTTCCAGATAAATAATTCAGAAAGTTGATTACTAAGCCTACTCAAACACATAACAGAATGGTGCTAACTAACTTAAATAAATTTTAAAAAATACATGATATGCATGAAAAAATTTCCAGAGAATTAGATATCATTAAAAAACTCACAACTTCTGGTAATGAAAGACACACTTAGGGAAATATAAAATGCAGTGGAAAAGTTTCAACAACAGACTAGAACAAGTGGAATAAAGAACTTCAGAGCTCAAAGACAAGGTTTTTGAGTTAACACAATTAGACAAAGACAAAGAAAAAATAATGTTTTTAAAATAAGCAAAGCCTTCAAGGAATTTGGAATTATATTTAATGGCTGAACATAAAAATAACTGGTGTTCCTAAAGAAGAAGAGAAATCTAAAAGCTTGGAGAACTTGTTTGAGGGAATAATTGAGGAAAACTTCCTGGTCTTGCTAGAGATCTAGACATCCAAATACAAGAAGCTCAAATCACACTTGAGAAATTTATTGCCAAAAATCATCACCTAGGCACATAGCCATCAGGTTATCTAAAGTCAAGACAAGGAAAGAATTCTAAGAGCTGTAATACAAAAACATCAGATATAAAGGAAAATTTATAAGATCAACAGCAGATTTTTCAGCAGAGACCTTACAAGCAAGAAGAAATTAGGGTCTCATCCTTAGCCTCTTGAAACAAAATAATTGTCAGTCAAGATCTCTGTATCCAGCAGAACCAAGCTTCATAAATGAAAAAAAGATAACATATTTTTCAGACAAATGCTGAGAGAATTCAACAAAACTAAGCCAGCACTACAAGAAATGCTAAAAAGACTCCTAAATCTTGAAACAAAACCTTGAAATACACCAAAATAGAACCTCAATAAAGCATAAATTTTACAGAACCTATAAAACAATGACACAATTTTTTTTTTTTTTGGAAAAAAATGGTATTTCAGCAATACCTAACATAAGCCTAAATGCTCCATTTAAAATATACCAAATGGCAGAATGCATAAAAATCCACTAACCAAGTATCTGCTGTTTTCAAGAGGCTCACCTAACACATAAGGACTCACATAAACTTCAGGTAAAGGGGTGGAAAAAAATATTTTATGAAAATTGAAATGCAAGCAGGAGTAGCTATTCTTATATCAGACAAAATAGACTAAAAAAAAAAAAAAGCAGGAAAAAAGACACACAGTGAAATTATATAATGATAAAAAGACTAGTCCAACAAGAAAATATGACAATTCTGAATATATATGCACATAACACTGGAGATCTCAAATTTATAAAACAATCACTGGTTAGACCTAAGAAATGAGATGGATGGCAACACAATAATAGTAGAGAACTTCAACACTTCACTGAAAGCACTAGACAGGTCTCAAGAGAGGAAGTCAACATAGAAAAAATGGACTTAAACTATAGCCTAGAACAAATCAACTTAACAGATATTTACAGAACACTCTACCCAGAAACTACAGAATATACATACTTTTCTTCAGCACATGGAACGTTCTCCAAGATAGACCATATGATATGATAGGTCACAAAACAAGCCTTGATAAATTTAAGAAAGTCACAATTTTATCAATTATCCTCTCAGACCACAGTGTAATATAACTGGAAATTAACTCAAAAGGAACCCTCAAAACTATCCAAATACATGGAAATTAAATAATATGCTCTTAAATGATCTTTGGATCGATAATAAAATCAAAATAAAAATTAAAAAAAAAATTAAGCTTAACCATAATTCTGACACAACTTATCACAATCATAGCATTAAAAGCTTACATCAAAAAAGTCAGAAAGAGCTCAATTAGACCATTTAAGGTCACACCTCAAGGAACTAGAGAAACAAGAATAAACTAACCCAAACCCTGTAGAAGAAAAGAAATAACAATATCAGAGCAGAAGTAAAGGAAATTGAAACAAAAATATACAAAAGGTAAATGAAACAGAAAGCTGGTTCTTTGAAAAGATAAACAAAATTAATAGACATTAGTGAAATTCACCAAGAGAAAAAGAGAGATCCAAATAAGCTCAATTAGAAATGAAATGAAAGCTATTACAACAGATTCCGCAGAAATACAAAAGATAAAAAATACTGTGAACACTTTTATGCATGCAAACTATAAAATCTAGAAAAGATGAATAAATTCCTGTAAATATACAACTCTCCTAGATTAAATCAGCAAGAATATGAAATTCTGAACAGACCAATAACAAGTAGTGAGATTAAAACAGTAACAAAACAAATACCAACAAAAAAAAGTCCAGAACCAGTTGGATTTACAGCTGAATTCTATCAGACATTCAAGGAAGAATTGGTACCAACCTTACTGAAACTATTTCAAAAGATAGAGAAAGAGGGATTCCTCCCTAAATCATTCTATGAAGCCAGTATCACCCTAGTAACCAAACCAAGAAAGGACATACTAAAAAAAAGAAAACTACCGACCAATATCCCTGATGAACATGATGCAAAAATCCTCAACAAAATACTAGCTAACTGAAACCAAGAAAATATCAAAAAGACTATGCCACAATCAAGTGGGTTTTATACAAGGGATGCTGGGATAGTTTAACATACACAAGTCAATAATTGTGATACATCACATAAACAGAACTAAAAACAAAAATTATATGATCATCTCAATAGACACAGAAAAAGCATTTGACAAAATCCAGCATCCCTTCATAATTAAAACTCTCAGCATAATTAGCATAGAAGGGACATACTTCAAGGAAGTAAAAGCTATCTATGACAAACCCACAGCCAACATTACACTGAATAGATAAAAGTTGAAAGTATTTCCCCTGAGAACTAAAAGAAAACAAAGATGTCTACTTACCACTTCTACTCAACATAGAACTGGAATTCCTAGCCAGAGCAAACAGAGAAGAGAAAGAAATAAAGGCCATCTAAATCAGTAAAGAAGAATTCAAACTGTCACTGTTTGCCAAGGATATAATCGTATACTCAGAACACCCTAAAGACTCATCCAAAAACCTCCTAGACCTGATAAACAAATTCAGCAAAGTTTCAAGAAACAAAATCAATCTTCACAAATCAATACCACTACTATTTACCAACAAGGCCCAAGCTTAGAATTAAATAAAAAATTCAGTCTCTTTCACAACAGCTAATATACCTAACCAAGGAGGTGAAATATCTCTACAAGAAAAATTACAAAATACTGCTGAAAGAAATAATTAGCTACACAAACAAATGGAAACATATCCCATTTCCATAGATGGATAGAATCAATATTGTGAAAATGACCATATTACCAGAAGCAATTTAGAGATTCAATGCATTCTTGTACGTTTCAATTATCTTCTTTAGATGTTTTATAATGTTCTTAGCATTTTAATGCTATAAATAGATATATAATTTTTATTTTATTTATTTCACTTTTATTTTGCTTTATGTTGGCTTGATTTACAAATAAAAACTGTAAATTATATTCATCAACCGCAGAGTTTCTGAAGCATTTTTGCACCCTACTTCATTATGTTACTTTAATATTTTCCATCTCTATCAATTTTGAGATTTTTTTCTTTATTAAAAGTAGCATTTTCACAAAAATAAAGATGATTGTTGGCTAAATTAGACAAATTAAGAACTTGTTATTTTCTCTGTTATACCTAAAATCTCTTACAGTAAGAAAGTATAATATAGAATTGAATTACTTTAAAGTTTAGGCTGATCAAAAGGTGAAAACCTCAGGTGTATGGAATGGCATTATTCTACAGAAGAGTTAAGTTTTCTACAAATTTTTAGTAATAAATAAATTCACCGGGCACAGTGGCTCAACGCCTGTAATCCCAGCACTTTGGGAGGCCGGGGCGGGTGGATCACCTGAGGTCAGGAGTTCAAGACCAGCTTGACCAACATGGTGAAATCCGGTCTCTACTAAAAATACAAAAATTAGCTGGGCATGGTGGCGGGTGCCTATAATGTCAGCAACTGGGGAAGCTGAGGCAGGAGAATCACTTGAACCTGGGAGGTGGAGGTTGCAGTGAGCCGAGATCCCACCATTGTACTCTAGCCTGGTCAACAGAGAGAAACTCTATCTCAAAATTAATTAATTAATTAACTAATCCACTATGTAATGTTAGGAGAGAATATTCAACACAATATAAAGTATCATTTTGCTACACAAACATCATTCTGATTCTGTTTTCATCAATGTATGTATTTTAAGAAAATGAAATTTAGAAAAATATTTTGTTAAACTGTCCAAATTTAAATAATGCTTCATTTGATGACCTTGGATAACATGCAGTGTTAATCCAAGAGGACGATAGAAACTCTAAAATTCTTTAGAAAAATTATGTTTGAAATTAAGATCCCTTGAAAATCTTAATAATGAAATATACATATTTTGCTAAAATTTAATGTTTCTGACCAAAGCAAGCAATGTAATTTAGAATGTTTCAAAAATAAAATCTTTACATACAAACTATTTGCATAAATGTGCTTGAAATAATAAATAAAATTAAAACTTGATGAGGTAAGATTTCAAAGTGCTTTGTTTCCCTATGAATAATTTAGAAAAATATATTTGTAGGCAATTTGTCCATCATATCAACAAATATTTATTTGCTATATATTTTTTAAAATTGTCTTCATGATATTTCACATACATATATTACAGACAATCATAAAAAATACAATTAAGTCTTTAGGAAAAGAATGTTCAAAAAGGCATCACAATAACTTGAATTTGAATTCTAAACATGTTGATTTAAATAACCAAATTTGAATTTGTATTTATACAGTGTAGATTTTAAGTGGGTTTCTAAGTATGTGACATCCCAATGTTCCCCATTTAAAAGTCTTGCAAAAGATGTATTATTGATCTTTAATTATTATATTCACTTTTGTATCGTACTCTTGATTTGGTAGCATAAAAAAATTATTTCAGCAAGAACAATTGTCATGCAGAATCCCAGACAAGTTGTAATTTTAACATAACATTTCACTTAAATACAGCTTAATTTGCTACTGATCATTTTTACAATAGGATCACATTTTACTTAAAGTTGCTACACAGATAAGGAAACACTGTATCTGGGTAATTGGAGCATTTACCTGCATTTTTTTTTTCTGCCTTTTCATTATTATTATGTTGAAGATGAAATGATCTAATGAGGAAAATAAGTCAATCAAGATCAATTACTATTTATTTCTTCAGTTGTAAACTGAATCAAGTTGAAGCAAATTTATCAGATTATTTAATCTTAAAAAAGTTTCTAAGCACTATTTTGTATTTGAAAAAAAATGAAACATACTGCTATATAACAGTTTAGGTTTTATTTCTAAAAGGAATATAAAAATACCTCTCTCTATCAATGCTATTTTAAATATGATACTTTGATTTTTTTCTGTCTATCCATTAAGATTTTTCTTAATTCTCCACTCTAGAATATGTCTCTTCTCATATCATTCACATTCACTTAAAGTTAGTTATTACATCTTAAACATCAGAAATATGTCCATTTATTTAGTTTAAATTTGCCTACCCAGTAGACTGCAAAATCTGTAAAATCAAAGTACATCCTGATAGAACCTAATGGAAAAAGCCTGGGCTCTGGTGCCAGCCTACCTAGTTTGTATCCTAGCTATACCACTTGTTAGATATGGAAACTTGGACAAGTTTTAAACTCTCAGTGTCTCAATTCCTTATGTGAGAAGTAAAGATCATCCTCAGAGAGTTGTGAAAATTTAATAACTATATTAAATATATTAAATGCTTTGCCCAACACAATGTAAGAACTATATAAATATTAAACATTATCTGTTGCTGTAGTCTTAACCCTTTTTCCCAGTGTCTAGTAGAATGTTTGACATATGGGGCATTTAATGAACATTTGTTGAATAGACGCATGAATAAATTTATAAATATTCGGTACTTCTAATATTGTATGAGTGATGGTGCTTCACAAAGAGATTAAAGTGTAAAAGATTTAGTCTAGTAGGTGAAACAGACACATGAATAGGCAGAACGGTAAAAATAAAAACAAAGAATTACAGTAAAGTTTCTATGGTAACACATCAGAGAAGATGCTATCCCTATCTAGTAAAACAGGGAAGCTGTCTGGACAAATATAGTAGTAGTATAGTGGATAGAAAACCACACTAATATTGAAAAAATCAAGTTTTAGTAGACATTCTACACTTTCTCTTTGGAAATGTATCAATGTGAGGAGATTTATTATTTTTCAGTTCTCTAGTTCTCTGTGTAAGTGATTTTTATTATCCTACCTAATTGGAGGAGGGCAGGCATTGAGAAGAGAAAATACTTGTGGAAAGTCAATATATACTATAAAGCATTAGGTAAGCATAAGATTTCTTCTTTGGTGATACAAATGTTCATACAGCAAAAAAGTGCATCAGCTGGCTAAACAGCCACTACATGTTCTTTTCAACCTGTTTTAAAAGCACTCTAAATATAGTAACATCAAATGTTTTATTATTTCAGTTTATTTCATCATTTTGTCTCCATTCATTCTTTTTCTTGTGAATTTGTCTTTATTATATTCCAAATCAAACAAATTACACAAGTGAATGACTTCTGCATTTTAATGTCTAAAGAAGAAAGAAGAAACCTTAGGTTTTGCAAACATAGTTAAAAAGCAGACTGCTGGCCTGGCGCAGCAGCTTGTGCCTGTAATCCCAACACTTTGGGAGGCTGAGATGGGCAGATCACCTAAGGTCAGGAGTTTGAGACCAGCCTGGCCAACATGACGAAAGCCCGTCTCTACCAAACATACAAAAATTAGACAGGCATGGTGGCAGGCACCTGTAATCCCAGCTACTCAGGAGACTGAGGCAGGGAGAATTGCTTGAACCCAGGAGGAGGAGGTTGAAGTGAGCTGAAACATTCCATTAGTGCGAGACGCCATCTCAAAAAAAAAAAAAAGACTGTTTTGCAAATATGTTAACAGTATTTAATTCTTTTAGGATCACATAAAAAGAGAATTTGGATAAATATAGAATACATAAATACAAATCTGTAAGAATATGTTTTATTTTCTGGTATTTTTTAAACAGTAAATATTTAGTTTGAAATAAAGGTGAAATAGAGATTAAGATAATTTCAAGGTTTTAACTCTTAGATCAGCCAAAGGTTTCCACTGTGTTGATCTGGTGTTAGACACTACTTACATTTCAAGTGAATAGTTTTAGATGGCTCTAATTAAAAATAATTTCACATTTTCCAAAACTTTCTTTTTTTTTCTGGTATCAAGTAACTTTAAAAAACATTTGTCGTCTCTGGATGCCAGATGAGTCTAGCAATGAGAGAATCAGCAGATAACAATTTGCCTAAGGGTAATTTAGCTCCCTAAATCATGTTTGGCATGGAAGTATAATTAGCCATTTGCTCACATTCTGTGCCTGTTTGCTTACTTGCTTATTTAAATGAGTTCTCATCCTTTCTATTACAAATCACTATTTATTTTGGACTAGAGTTGTCTTATCTGAAGTTTATCTTAATATTTTCAGAGTACCTTGCAATACCCTAATATATGCTCCTTCATATTTTCAGCTAAAACTCTGCTCATTAGTCTTCTATATATTAAGATATTAAACTTTACTTCATAGCTTTTCTATTTCACAGAAGCCCGAACATAAAACACTTGAAACTTACAAACTGCTATATTCTTAGACTTTGATTCAAAGGAGCTTAGAAGTTGTCACTCTGACCTAACAAGTAAAAAGATAAACAAACTGAAATAGCAGCAACTCTTTTTGCCTCTGTCAAAGAAGTGAGGTCACAGGGCAACATATTGCCTAAAAAATTAGAGGGATAGACAAGTGATTTATAGAAAATTACAATTTACCAGAGCAAAAACCAAACAGCAGAAACCTCTGCAAGAACCAGTGTCAGGGTAGGAAAAGCTAAACTATAATTGAAGAATTGTGAAGGCTCAGTGTGGACAAGCCTGAGAGTTAAAATTTTCACAGGGACCTAGTCATGGGGGACAGGGATCAGACTTTGCAGAGTTTTTTCCTCAGGATCTCAATCAGGTTGTCACAGGGAATAATAGAGAATAAGCCCCTTATGCTTCTAGCAGGTATTGGGATAAAGTAATCCTTTAAAAATATGCCAGAATAGTTTGCTCTCCTTAACATAGCCTGCTCTCAAAAGTAACAATTTTAGCAAAGCCTAAGTTATTTATTTATTCATTTATGTTTAATTTTTTTTCAGAAGCAAACCAATTTAGGGAATGGAAAATATCTAACTTCAGTCTGCCCCAGCTATCCTGTCCCAGTAAAAGTTGGGGAACTAATAAACCCTTGTGAAGTTTATAGTCAAGAGGCATGTATTGGGGGAACCAACCTCCAATATTTCAACATAGGTTCTTTTCTATTTTCCCTAAGTGTTGACTGGTCTGAGAAATAAAGGGAAAGAGTACAAAAGAGATAAATTTTAAAACTGGGTGTCTGGGGTGACATCACATGTCAGCATGTTCCATCATGCCCTCTGAGCCACAAAACCAGCAAATTTTTATTATGGATTTGAAAAGGGGAGAGGTGTACGAATAGGGTGTAGGTCACAGAGATCCCATGCTTCAAGGGCAATAAAATGTCACAAGGCAAATGGGGGTGGAGCGAGACCACAGGACCAGGGTGAAATCAGAATTGCTGATGAAGTTTCATGTCCCACTGGGCAAGCATTGTCATTGATAACATCTTATCAGGAGACAGGGTTTGAGAGCAGACAACCAGTCTGAAATTTACTAGGCAGGAATTTCCTAATCCTAATAAGCCTGGGGGCACTACAGGAGACCAGGGCTTATTGCATGCCTTATCTACAACTGTATAAGGTAGACACTCCCAGGGCGGCCTTTTTAGAGACCTCCCCATGGGAATGAATTCTCTTTCTCAGGGCAATTCCTTGCTGAGAAAAAGAATTCAGTGGGATTTCTCCTATTCGCTTTTGTAGGAAGAAAAATATGACTCTGTTCTGTCCGGCCCCACAGGCAGTCAAATCCAATGGTTATCTCCCTTGTTCCCTGAAAATTGCAGCCATCCTGTTCCTTTTGGATGCCCAGATTTCATATTGTTCAAACACACATGTTTTACAAACAAATTGTGCAGATAACGCAATCATCACAGGATCCTGAGGTGACATACATCCTCAGCTTACAAAGATGATGGGATTAAGAGATTAAAGTAAAGACAGGCATGGGAAATTATAAGAGTACTGATTGGGGAAGTGATTAATGTCCACGAAATATTCACAATTTATGTTCAGAAATTGCAGTAAAGATAGGAGTAAGAAATTATAAAAGTATTAATTTGGGGAACTAATACATGTCCATGATATCTTCACAGTTTATGTTCTTCTGCCATGGCTTCAGCTGGTCCCCCCGTTCAGGGTCCCTGACTTCCTGCAACATGCATGGGCTCATTAAAACAATGAAACAGAATCACAGGGCTACACAATGCTTCATTTTCTTTCCCCATACCTTACCAACACATTACCAAAGACCTACTTGACACAGTTTTCTCTACATGGTCAATTATGTGTGACTCGTAAGAAAAAAAAAATCCAAGAAATACTAAAGGGTAGAAAACACAGTTTGAAGAGACAAAGCCAACATCAGAACCAGAATCAGATATTGAAATTATCAGATGGGAAATTAAACACTTTGATGAATATGGTAAAGGATTTAATGGATAAATTAGATAGCATGCAAGAACAGACAGAAAATATAAACAGAAAGATGAAAATTCTAAGAAAAATTTTAAAAATTGAGAGATCAAAAGCACTGGAGCAGAAAAAGAGACAATGCCTTACATGGTCTCATTAATAGACAACTTGGGTGAGGATATGCCAATCTTTGAGCTTTAGGATATGCCAAGAGAAATGCCAAAGCTGTAAAGCAAAGATCAAAAAGAAAAATACAAACATAATAAACTGTGGAAAATTATACAAAAGATGCAACATTGATGTACTGTGAATTGCAGAAGGAAAAGGAAAAGAAAAATGAACAGAAGAAATATTTGAAATCATGATGATCAGATACCTAATCGTATAGTGTCATAATACATGAGGCAAAACCTGATAGAACTCCAAAGAGATATAGAAGAATCCACAATTATAGCTGGATACTTGATTATCCTTATATTAGAAAAAGGCAGATCAAGTGGGTAGAAAAACAGTAAGGACATAATTGAACTGAACAGTACCATCAATCAACTAGGCGTAATTGACATCTATTGACTATATCCAACAACAAAAGAATATATATTCTTCTCTTTTTATTTATTTATTTGAGATAGAATCTCACTCTCACTCAGGCTGGAGGGTAATGATATCATCACGGATCACTGCAGTCCCCTGGAGTCAAGCAATCCTCCCACCTCAGCCTCCTGAGTAGCTGGGATTACAGGTGCATGCCACCAGTCCTGGCTAATTTTTGTATTTCTTTATGTAGATGAGTATTCATTATATTGCCCAGGCTGGCCTTGAACTCCTGAGCTCAAACAACCCTCTCGCCTCGGCCTCCCAAGTGCTGGGATTACAGCCATGAACCACTATGCATGGTCTTACATATTCTTCTCAAATTCTCAAGGTGCATTCACCACGTTTTAGGCCATAAAACATCCCTTAAAAATTAAGAACAATAGAAATCTTGGCCAGGTGCAGTAGCTAACGCCTGTAATCCTAGCACTTTAGGAGACTAAGGCAGGTGGATCATGAGGTCAGGAGTTTGATACCAGGCTGGACAATGTAGTGAAGCCCTGTCTCTACTAAGAAAGATATAAAAATCCCAGCTACTCAAGAGGCTGAGGCAGGAAAATCACTTGAACTCTGGAAGTGGAGGTTGCAGTGAGCCAAGATCATGCCATTGCACTCCAGCCTGGGCCACAGAACGAGACTCTGTCTCAAAAAAAAAAAAAAAAAGAAGAAAGAAAAAAAAAGAAATCTGGAAATATCTGCTCTCAGAAAATAACAGAATTGATCTGCACCAAGATGGCCAAATAAGAACAGCTCCAGTTTCCAGCTCCCAGTGTGAGCAACACAGAAGATGGGTGATTTCTGCATTTCCAACTGAGGCACTGGGTTCATCTCACTGGGGTGTGTCAGTGGGTGTAGGACGCTGGGTGCAGCCCAACAAGTGAGAGCTGAAGCAGGGAGAGGCATCGCCTCATCTGGGAAGCGCAAGGGGGAAGGGAATACCCTTTCCTAGCCAAGGGAAACTGTGACACACAACACCTTGAAAATTGGGTCACTCCCACCCTAATACTGCACTTTACCAAGGGTCTTAGCAAGCGGCACACCAGGAGATTATATCGCGTGCCTGGCTTGGAGGGTCCCACACTCATGGAGCCTCCCTCATTTCTAGCACAGCAGTCTGAGATCTAACCGCAAGGTGGTAGCGAGGCTGGGGGAGGGGCACCTGCCATTGCTGAGGCTTAAGTAGGTCAACAAAGCAG
>NW_012116611.1:177191-273777 GCF_000951035.1 Colobus angolensis palliatus
AGATCTAACCGCAAGGTGGCAGCGAGGCTGGGGGAGGGGCACCTGCCATTGCTGAGGCTTAAGTAGGTCAACAAAGCAGCCGGGAAGCTGGAACTGGATGGAGCCCACCACAGCTCAAGGAACCCTGCCTCCCTCTGTAGACTCCACCTCTGGGGATGGGGCATAGCCAAATAAAAGGCAACAGAAACCTCTGCAGATGTAAATGTCCCTGTCTGACAGCTTTGAAGAGAGTAGTCGTTTTCCCACCACAGAGTTGGAAATCTGAGAACGGACAGACTGTCTGCTCAAGTGGGTCCCTGACCCCTGAGTAGCCTAACTGGGAGACATTCCCTACTAGGGGCAGACTGACACCTCACATCTCACAGGGCCAGGTACACCTCTGAGATGAAGCTTCCAGAGGAATGATCAGGCAGTAACATTTGCTGTTTAGCAATATTCACTGTTCTGCAGCCTCCGCTGCTGAAACGCAGGCAAACAGGGTCTGGAGTGGACCTCAAACAAACTCCAACAGACCTGCAGCTGAGAGTGCTGACTGTTAGAAGGAAAAATAGCAAACAGAAAGGACATCCACACCAAAACTCCACCTGTACCATCATCAAAGACCAAAGGTAGATAAAATCACAAAGATGGGGAAAAAGCAGTACAGAAACCTGGAAATTCTAAAAATCAGAGTGCCTCTCTCCCTCCAAAGGAACTCAGCTCCTCGCCAGCAATGGAACAAAGCTGGATGGAGAATGACTTTGATGAGTTGAGAGAAGAAGACTTCAGACAATCAAACTCCTCCGAGCTAAAGGAGAAATTCTGAACCCAGTGCAAAGAAACGAAAAACCTTGAAAAAAATTTGACGAATGTCTAACTAGAATAACCAATGCAGAGAAGTCCTTAAACGACCTGACAGAGATGAAAACCATGACACGAGAACTACGTGACAAGTGCGCAAGGTTAAGTAACCGACGTGATCAACTGGAAGAAAGGGTGTCAGTGATTGAAGATCAAATGAATGAAATGAAGTGAGAAGAGAAATTTAGAGAAAAAAGAGTAAAAATAAATGAACAAAGCCTCCAAGAAATATGGGACTAGGTGAAAAGACCAAATCTACGCCTGATTGCTATATCTGAAAGTGACGGGGAGAATGGAACCAAGGTGGAAAACACTCTGCAGGACATTATCCAGGAAAACTTCCCCAACCTAGCAAGGCAGGTCAACATTCAAATTCAGGAAATGCAGAGAACACCGCAAAGATACTCCTCTTTGTGTATCTAAGAAGAGCAACTCCAAGACACGTAATTGTCACATTCACCAAAGTTGAAATGAAGGAAAAAATGTTAAAGGCAGTCAGACAGAAAGGTCAGGCTACCCACAAAGGGAAGCCCATCAGACTAACGGTGGATCTCTCGGCAGAAAAGCTACAAGCCAGAAGAGAGTGGGGACCAATATTCAACATTCTTAAAGAAAAGAATTTTCAACTCATGAGTTTACATCCAGCCAAACTAAGTTTCATAAGTGAAGGAGAAATAAAATCCCTTACAGACAAACAAATGCTGAGAGATTTTGTCACCACCAGGCCTGCCCTACAAGAGCTCCTGAAGGAAGCACTAAACATGGAAAGGAACAACTGGTACCAGCCACTGGAAAATGATGTCAAAATGTAAAGACCATCAACGCTAGGTAGAAACTGCATCAACTAATGAGCAAAATAACCAGCTAACATCATAATTACAGGATCAAGTTCACACATAACAATAGTAACCTTAACTGTAAATGGGCTAAATGCTTCAATTAAAAGACACAGACTGGCAAATTGGATAAAGAGTCAAGACCCATCAGTTTGCTGTATCCAGGAGACCCATCTCACGTGCAGAGACACACATAGGCTCAAAATAAAGGGATGGAGGAAGATCCAAGCAAATGGAAAACAAAAAAAGGAAGGTGTTGCAATCCTAGTCTCTGATAAAACAGACTTTAAACTAACAAAGATCAAAACAGACAAAGAAGGCCATTACATAATGGTAAAGGGATCAATTCAACAGGAAGAGCTAACTCTCCTAAATATATATGCACCCAATACAGGAGCACCTAGATTTATAAAGCAAGTCCTCAGGGACTTACAAAGAGACTTAGACTCCCACACAATAATAATGGGAGACTTTAACATCCCACTGTCAACATTAGACAGATCAATGAGACAGAAAGTTAACAAGGATATCCAGGAATTGAACTCAGTTCTACAGCAAGCAGACCTAATAGACATCTACAGAACACTCCACCCCAAATCAACAGAATATACATTCTTCTCAGCACCACATCACACTTATTCCAAAATTGACCACATAATTGGAAGCAAAGCACTCCTCAGTAAATGTACAAGAACAGAAATTATAACAAACTGTCTCTCAGACCACAGTGCAATCAAACTAGAACCAAATCCCACATGTTCTTGCTTATAAGTGGGAGCTAATCAATGAGAAAACAGGGACACATAGAGGGGAACAACACACAGTGGGGTCTGTCAGAGGGTGGAGGGAGAAGATAAAAAAAAAAAAAACTCATAAGTACTAGGTTTAATACCTGGGTGATGAAATAATCTGTACAACAAATCCCCATGATGCAAGTTTACCTATATAAAAAACCTGCACACCTCCTCCTGAACTTAAAATAAAAGTTCAATTAAAAAAAACAATCTGCCGGCTATGGTGGCTCATGTCTGTAATCCCAGCACTTTGGGAGGACGAGGTGGGAGGATCAACTGAGGTCGAGAGTTCAAGACCAGCCTGACCAACATGGAGAAACTCCATCTCTACTAAAAATACAAAACTAGCTGGGCATGGTGGTGCATGCCTGTAATCCCAGCTACTCGGGAGGCTGAAGCAGGAGAATCACTTGAACCCAGAAGGTGGAGGTTGCGGTGAGCCGAGATTGTGACACTGCACTCTAGCCTGGGCCACAAGAGTGAAACTCCATCTGAAACAACAACAACAACAACAACAACAGCAACAAAAAATGGAAGTCATGTCTCATGAAAGTGAGGGGGATACATCTCATTGAAGAATTTTAAGAGTGCCAAAAGACAAATTAGGATGGCAGAACAGGGTGGCAACAATGCAACCTCAGTCAAGTTGCTGATTTATATAGATTTGTTAATTATTGAACCATCTCTAATCTTTGGAAACATTATGGGTTAATTTTCTTGGGAGAAGTAAAACAATTTTCTTGGGAGAGAGATATATAGTAGAAATATAGTATACAAAAGGATTATAATCAAAAAGAGAATTTGTGTGTCAGAACAAAAAACCTATTTCACTGGGGAGTCAACTAAAAACATCCTGAAGAAAATTAAAACCCAGTCTTTCTTCATAGACCTATTGTAGCCAGAAAATAATTTGGGATTTAGTCCAAGTTGTAGGAAAACAATACAAACTCAGAAATAATGATGAGAGCTGGAATGTAATAATAGGTTTGTTATAATTTTCCCTGATACCTAATTTTTCTCTCCCCAGTTCCCCATTTCTACCAAAGATAAATCTTAGTAAAACCAACTTACTTGCAAAATAAGTTTTAGTATTTTACTTGGCCTGATTTTTTGCATAAACAAGAATAATGAATCGTCATATAGGGTCTTTTAAGTTGACTTTGCTGGAATATTTTCATAAAGAATCTCAAATTCAACTTCTAAAAGCCTTTTAAGACCAGGAAACCAAGCCAATAATACACCATTAGACTATGCCTGTAATATGTGCATAAATTGAGTGAATTTCTCTCTTCTTGAGGTCCCCAGATATCTTGAGGTTCCTAGGCTCCTAAGGGAACCAAGTAGATGAGATACTAGGCCAATCTTTCCAAGGGGCTCTTTATCAACTTTATAAAGTCCATTTAAATTCCTCAAAGCAGTCTCGTCATATCCATAAAATATGCCATTTCAGATGAAGCTTTGGTTAAATAACCAGTGTTTTCAATTGTGTCCTGTTATCAAGGAAAATGGATTCTTATTGAACTGTTTTCTTGATTCTAGAAAATAAAATAAGAAATAAATCAGCAATGTTTCAAACAAAAAAAGTATTAAAAATGATCAAATTCTAAAACAGTTCCAAGCATTTAATTCGTATACTGCTTAATGTTGGCTCAGCATTCCTTATAAAGGTATTTGCTTTTTAATTAGAGTCCTGGAAATGTTTTATCTAGTTCAATGAAAGGTATAAACTCCAAAGTTATCAGAAACCCTTATTTAAGAGTATTTGCCAATGTCCTTTTTCTTTTTATGAATTTCCTTGAAGAAATGGCAAATTTTGAACTGTAGACAATTGAAAACCATTTTTTGAAAAAAATCAAACAATAATTGTTTATATATGATAAAAGACTTAGAGTAGCCGTGCTTAAAGATGCAATTGAGAAGAAAATTTGGTCATTTCTGTGGCATATAACAATTTAACACAATAACCGTAATTATGACTGACAACATACACGAAGACATATCAGAATTCAGGAATATCATACAATTAAAAAAAGTTAATAACATTTATACAAATATAACTTAAATTAAATTAAACACCATTTCTTATTGAAGAATTCTTCCCACCTGATTTTAGCATACCAAATAATCCTAATATGTCTTGCTTGGACATCCATGGATTCCTATTTGTTACATTTCAGTTAGTTCAGGTCAAAAATCTT
Source organism: Colobus angolensis palliatus (assembly GCF_000951035.1). NCBI lineage: Eukaryota > Metazoa > Chordata > Mammalia > Primates > Cercopithecidae > Colobus > Colobus angolensis. The sequence continues at coordinate 181,860 of NW_012116611.1, forward strand.
AATTTTAGAATTTAAAATTTGATCTGGGGGAGTATGCCAAATATCAAAGATTTGAAACAATATTAAAATAGGATCACAGGTCACTGTAAAATGTCATTTATTTAGCTACAATGATAATTCAAAGATTTCAAAAGGCAAAGGGCATTAACCTGATAGAGACTCAATTTCCCAAACAATTCAGAGATCCTCAGAAGATAGCATGAGACCAAAAGGACATGTTTCTCCGTCTCTGCCCACATCTATTATTTTTTCTGCAATTTACTCAAAAGGGAAAAGAATCTTTTACTATCTTTTATTAATACTACACAAAATTCATGTTCAAAACCAAATTTTACTTTTATATTCATGTATTTAAAATACAAAAGCTAACATTAACAAAACATTAAAATCAAATTCATCTAATCTCAGTTTCCTTGGAACACATATTAGAAGATTTTTATGCAACATTTGTAATATCTTACAATTTTTTCATTTTTTCTTTCCCCAACTTTTAGATCCAATTAAATCTATAAAACTTTTTCAATTAAACTTAAATCAACTAAATCAATTAAAACTTAAATCAATTAAACATTTTCTGTATATCATTTTACTTCGTTTTGAAACAAACTTCAAATAACATTTAAACCAGAAAAAAGTCCTATTTTCTTTGATAAAAATCACATATTTATGCTTTTCTGATAACCTTTTTTTCCAAAAGAGAATGCTGTCTTAAAAATATATTTTGCCTTTAGAATTGTACTTAGTACAATTTAGTACTTTCAATTACATATATTAATTATAATATTAACTCAGTAACCCTAATTTTCTGTGAAAAACCTAGAAAGCAATTTTAAAACATTTTATACCAGTATTTGCAGAAGAATACTATTTTATAATCTGTATAGTTTTTTTTTTTTTTTTTTTAAGAGATAAGTTTTTACTCTGTCACTCAGGCTGAAGTGTATCGGTACAATCATAGCTCACTAATGTTACTGGGGGGGTCCTTGCTCCCAGAGCTCCCAAGATGGTTGTGGGCTGCTTCCAAGGTGGTGACAAGCCTCGTGTTCTCTGATCTGGGGTTCTTGGCCTCATGAATTGCAAGGAATGGAATCGTGGCCCACGCAGTGAGTGTTATAGTTCTACTAGAAGCTGTGGGTCACGGAAGAGAACCATGGAACCCAGTGACTAGTGTTCAGCTCGATTAGGATGAACCTGGGCACTTAGCCGTGCAGGAACAATGGCAAGCCTTTAGCCAGATCAGGAGCCGCAATGGGAGCCTCACTGGATCGGGAGAACAGCAGACACTCTGCAGGCTCCAGAGGGATGGAAGTCAGCAGCGTGTCTGCGAGGGCGGCAAACAGCAGTGGTGGATGGCGAGCGAAAGCTCGGCTACAGCCATAACAAACACGGACCAGAAGAGAGTGTAGCTGCCAGATTTAATAGAGTGAAAACAGAGCTCCCATACAAAGGGAGGGGACCCAAAGAGGCTAGCCGTTGCCGGCTGAAATGCCTGGGTTTATATCCTGATCATGGTCCCGCCCCATGCGCTCTCAGGTGATAGATAATTGGCTATTTCTTTACCTCCTGTTTTAGCCTAATTAGCCTTGTAGTGAGCTCTCTTTACTATCTGACTGGTCAGGTGTGAGCTAAGTTGCAAACCCTGTGTTTAAAGGTGGGTGTGGTCACCTTCCCAGCTAGGCTTAGGAATTCTTAGTCGGCCTAGGAAATCCAGCTAGTCCTGTCTCTCACTATAACCTCTAACTTCTGGGCTCAAGGGATCCAGGATTCTCTCGTGTCAGCGTCCCAAGTAGCTGAAACTACAGGCATGCATGATCACATCTGAGTAATTTTTAAATTTTTTGGTAGAGATGAGGTTTTGCTGTGTTTCCCAGGCTTGTCTCAAAATCCTGTCCTCAAGCAATCATCCTAAATCAGCCTATCAAAGAGCTGGAATTACAGGCATGACACACTGTGCATGGCCTCATTTTGTAATTTTTAAAAGATGTTTCCTCAATTTTTTTTGTTTATCAACAGATTTAAGCATGTTTAGTTTTTCTATGCCATATAAAAATAATATGCCAAATTATATAAACTTAAACTTATATTTGATAATTAATGTTTCAGTGTTTTAACTTACCTAGAAATGTCTCAGTCATGAAATATTTATCGATCACTTCATTTAACATAACAATAATTCAAGATATCAAATTACTAAAATAGTTTTGAAACTGTAGAAACTTCATTTATAAACTTATATCTCATTTAATTTTTTCCTAATATTTATGATTGAATAGTTCATTAAACTAAGCTAGCCATCACCTCAAGTTAATTTTTTATTTACCATTTTTATATTACTGTATGTTAGGGAAGTATAGCAGCAAAAAATCATAAAGTTAAATGCATTTTTTGCTCATAACTTAAAATAAATTATTGTTTTTGTTAAGCTGAAAATATTAAACTACTCTTATTTACCAAAGATTTACTCAAGTCATGCGAATTAAATGGCATTTGAGGAGTTAGTTTCTACTTTTCTGATAAAATATTTGACTTAGGCACTTACTTTTTTTAAGCCAATTACTTAGAACTCTTTCACATATTTTGGTAGTGAAATGTTGCCTATACACATATAGACATAGAGAAAAACAGACAGAAGCAGCTTTTATAGCTTCACAAAGTTTTTCCTTTGCTGATTTTCAAATAGTTTCTCTCATTCCTTCAGACTATCAAGCCCTAAATAATTGTTAGCCAGGCAACAGTAAATTTGCTCTTCCAAAAGACATGACTCAGGCAAAATTTACATCCCAAAGGCAAATAACTTAGATCACCATTATGTGCTGAGAGAAAGAATGAAATAGGTACAGGCTGAGTCAAGACAAAATTGCAGGAAAGTATCTTGAACAAAGGTAAGCTTGTTATGTAAACTTAGAGCCAATATATTCACCATCATGCAGAAAGAGATGTTTTTACAAATGAAGATCTCCTTTATACCTGTAAAATTCTTTTACAAAGGGATTTCAAAATTGCCAGGTGAATGCCAGAAAGATGTACTTTTTATACCAATTGTCTTCAATGGGTGGTCTTTCCAACTTAGTTTCTATTTCTTATCTAAAATTATTGAGTCCAGAGTAGAGCTCATTAAGGAAGCAGGCAAATGATTTTTTTATGCCTAGACTCATCATAGATAGCTCTGAAAAAGAAGTAAGCCTACCTTATCTGAAGGCTTATCTTTTATAAATACTTTATTACACTTTTTTTTTGAAAGCCAAAATTATCTTTTGGTGGAGTGACACACCAAAGCAGTGAGCCTTAACCAAATTTATAACTTAACCAAGAATTAACTAGACATCTCCAAAGACGTGTAAAGCAATCCTTACAAGATCCAGAATTACTCCAAAGACAGCTCAAAGAAAGAAAAGTCTTGCTAGTCACAAATGGAATACAACCCACATTTCTATCTGGCCAGATTTTCTAGGATATCAGCTTCTCAGCTGAGCATTTACACATGAAGGCCCCAAAGCTCCATGTGCCCCACATATGAAAAGACAAAAAATCGAAAGCTGTCCATGGAAGGGAAAAGGATCAGTAACAAATAGGTGCCTAAAAGGTGTGGAGTCACACAAATAATTTAAGACATATGAGACTGATTCGCTAATGAGGGACTGAAAACAGTTCACAGCCATGAAAGCTCAGAATCCTAACCACTAGACCACAGGGTAGAGTGCTTTATCCAGATTCTGTATGGGATCCAAAGCAGGCAGTTGGAGTATTTAAAGAATTTTAACTTGTTTCAGATCTGATCTCAACTGCTGCTTAGCTAATTCCCTGGATATTACCATTTCAAAGACATGATAAGATTTACATCTCCAAGGGACCACAGAGTAAACCAGGGCATTGAAAGGATTCATCTGCTATTCGATCACTATATCATCAGTGTTGTTCATCATTTCTAGTTTAGAAATAATTTGTTGGATCTGTATTTTTATAATCTTAGGTTCATTTTCATTTTGTAGTTGTTCTGTTTATTCCCACTGTTCCAAATTTAAATACGTTGTCCCCCTTTCGAGTACAGGAAATGTGTGCATAGTAGAATTCCAAAAATCTCAGCCTAAAAGATGTATGGGAACGGAGGAAATAAGCAGAAAGGGATGAGTTCAGATCTCGAGGCTAAAAAAAAGGAGCAGTTGGAGGTGACAGGGAAAAAGCCTTCAGTGTTTCCTTTTTTAATTTAAAGATAGTTTTAGACAATATTTTGTTTTCTTCCTTCAAAGAAATGACTTTATCAGAACCTCTTTTAGAGGCTTCTAAGTACTATTGAAAAATATCTCTTCAAGTTCTTCTAGTTTACTTTAGAGCTGGCTGTTTCTCACTGAGCACACAGATAAACGAATTTAGGTATTTTTAAAGTACTCTATTCTGGCTACCTATTTTTAAAGGTACCCCATTTTGGGTTCTTCATGCATTAAGTAAGACCATTTTTCTAGATACCAACAGGAAACGGTGCCATAAGTATTTTACACAAATTCAGTTGGAGTGTCTAAAGGTGGATTTCTCCTTGAGGATAAAGACATGGCCTTATAGGTATGATTGCTCATAATTTAGATTATTACCTAGTGTGAAGAATGTTGGTCATTCAAGAAAGTTTCAAATTGTCAATTTAATCAAGCCTCAGAATCTGGTCAGTTTTAAAGATTACATATATGTTGCTTAAGTTACAAAAATTTCACTTTTTCTTTTCAAAGAGAAACTATTTTCTTCTTGACTGAACTTCTACCGAGAGAAATAGATTGCAAACTTTAATAAGTAAGATAAACAAAATCTTAACCTCAGAGAAAAATGAAAATCACAAATCGGCAGTCAGCAGAATCTATGGAGAATAACAAATAATTCTCCTTCCTTAAAAGCAAAGCTTCAATTCCAGCTCTGTGGAGTGTGATTCAGGTCACTCAAATAAGGCTCAAATTCCAAGCCAAAATTAGGGAGATTTAAAACCCAAGAAGAGTTTTGACAGAGACCCCTGCCAGCTCTGGTGAGGCTGGGTGAACAAAAGCCATATGCGCTGGTGTCAAGCTACCAGTTGTGTGCAAAATGGTAGGAATATTGAAGACTTGCTTCAGGTTCCTTCTGAGTCACCAAAATGTCAACCTAAAATAATTGAAATGGTCAGAATCTAGTTTAAAGAGAGCTTATGCAAGCACGAAGTTTGAGGATGATCCATCTAAGAAGTACAGATTCCAAAAAATGGAAATCAGTGTTTCAAAGAGTAAAAGTTTGAGATTGCTTATATAAACAAAGTTTAGGGAAGTGTAACAGAATGTCAACATATTTCTATGGAAGACATAACACATAGTTTAGTCAAGGTGTCTTTTTCTTTCAGAGAGACATATTTAACATTCTATACCAAAGATGTAACAGTTATAGGGTCTTGGGTATCATCTAGTCTGAGTCAAGTACAGGACTAAAAGGAGGCAGTTAATCCAAAAGCAAACATTATAGCTTGTTAATGTTAATATTTCAATCACTTTCCATTGGAAAGTGGGGAAGTTCTGGTCTTTGGTCTCACCTAGTCATTTATGGAACAAGAACAATGAGGAAGAGAGTTATCTATCATTTAAGAAGCAGAATTGCAAAAGTGATATATGATTCTGTCACTCGGGCTTAACTTCTCCCTTAGCATTATAAATTGAGAAGGCCCTGAAATTTTATTTTCTTTTACACATATCATGTATTCTCAACTATGCCTATATATTAATATTTTAGTGACAATAAAATAGTGCCTAATTCTCATTGTCAATTAGAAAACATATAAAGTATGTAATCTAAGTTGTAAGAATATGCACTTTTATGTAGGGCCCAATGAAGCTATCTTTATTTTGAATGAAAAAATGTGAATAAACATGTTTAAATGCCTTAACTTACCTGCAGGTGGAAATTATTGCTTACCAGTTTGTCGTACAGGAAGCCAATGCCTAGATACTAATGTATATTATTAGGACTCTGAGATACGCAGGAAATTCCAAATGATTAACATATTTGGCCTCAAAGTCTTGGCAACTGAGGCAAAGGGTGAAACAGGTTAATTTTCATTTAGCCATTTAAAGTTCATGAAACAACTACAAAGTGCAGGTAAGTATAAAAGAGTTTACTGAGGCTCATGCCCGTAATCGCAACACTTTGGGAGGCCAAAGTGGGAAAATTGCTTGAAGGCAAGAGTTTGAGACCATACTGGTCAACATAGCAAGACATCCCCTATCTACAAAAAACACAATATTTTTATAAAGAGTAGGCAAGTGTGGTGCTGTGTGTTTGTATCCCAGCATCTCAGAAGGCAGAGGTAGGAGAATACCATGAGCCCAGGAATTTGAGGCTGCAGTGAGCTGTGACTGTACCACTATACTCCAGTCTGGGTGAGAGATCAAGACCCTGCCTCCAAAAATACAGGAGTTTACTTAGCATTTTGCTTTCGGTAACTACTTCAAAATATATTAAAAATGAATGAATGAATGCATACTTGAAGGAATGATATACTCAACAAAAGAGATCTAAAACCAGCCCTCACAGTGTTTAACTGAAACACTGTGCTATATGTATAACAAGCCAGGCTTTTAAACAGGCACTACCAAAGAACAAATCCAAATACCTGGTAGCACTGAAGAAGATGCAGAACCTCATTAGTAATGAGGGTCAGGTTAGATGAAACTATAATGAAGAAAGTACACATAGCTATTTTGACAAAAGAGAAATGTCATTACAAAATTACAGCAGGGACATGAAACAACAAGAACTCTCCTATTCTAATGATAGATTAAATTGATCAAACTTATATGGACTATGATAACTTTAATTAGAAATGTTGATGTTGTTTATCAAACTCAAGCATGTGCCTAACCCTACTTAGCAATGTCATTGCTAGTTGCAAGTAGAGAGAAGTCTTGAATATGCGCACAAGGAAGCTTATATAAGTACATTCATGGAATCAATGTTTATAATGGCGAAAACTTTAAATGACCCAAGTATCTATCAACAATAAAATATGTAATTTGTTGTAGTCATATAATGGAATAAATTATAGGAGTGAAAAGAGAAAATGGCATTCCTTTACCCTTGAATGTGGATGTTTTTTACAAACATAACTTGGAGCAGAAGTGAATCATGGAGTAATGTATATGGAATAGCTAAGCTTTACAATGTCCAAAGCCACAGAAAACCTAACAATACAGTTTTCAAATATGAATATGTATATGATAAAACCACAAATAAAAGTGAGAGAATGATTAATCAAGATAGAAGTTATATCTGAGGGAGGGGAACATATGCAATGAGGGCTATGCAGGTTATTGTTACATGAGTGTTTATTTTATAATTAATATTTATTAGTTAAACTACAAAAATATTTTATACTCTCTTATATAAAAATAAAAGTAATGGAACAGTAGTGTAATGAGTTTTAGTATTGTACCATTTAACTATCCGATTCATTTATTTGGGTTTAGGAAAGAGAGACGAGATTCTCTCTCCAGAATGAAGAGCTAAGAAGCAAACCTGGTAGGAAATCATATAATGGTAATAATGATGATCACGATGTTGTTAGATATCAGATGATAACTAGTATTTATTGAGCACTTATGATGTCCTGGTGCTCTAATTAAAGTGTATTATATCATTTAATCTCCAAAGAAAAGTATGTGTTAAGTACTATTAGCATCCTCCCCATTTTAGAAATGACTAAATGTAAGCAAAGAGAGGTTAAGCCATTTATTGTTGCACAGCCAGCTTCTACAGTTCAAATTCCAACTAAGACAAGCTCCAGAGTCTATACCCTTAGCCTACTAAGAAGATAACAGGGAACATGAAAGGTTATGGAATAATAAAGGGACTAGTAAATTGAAGGTGGACTTCAGAAAAAGAAAACAAAGCAATTTCCCACTGGATTGAAAAACAGAATGAGAATTAGGGAATTCCATCTTAAATGAATGAAGCTCTAGAGAAAAAAGGAAATCTAGGCTTAACACAGAAACAAAGATACTGTATCTCATTAGATGGGCACAAATCATTTTATCAGATGCTCAAAATGTATGTGAACTACTCCTTAACTTAGTTTCAAAAAGCCTGTACCCAAATTTTCAGGAAATGTGTAATTGTAGATTCCTGGACCTCATCCTTAGTATGAAGTACCAAATCAGAATCCCTGGATATGTGTCTATGAAATACAATTTTAAAACAAATTCCACACATTTTTTATACACAGTCAAATGATACTGCCACTGCACTAACCTGGCTTTGTGTCACAGTATTCCCAGGTAAGCATCCAAAAATTTGAGAGATTACTTTTAAGAAAACACAAAAAATGTAATAGCAAGACAACTAATTTTTCAAGTCTAGTATTATTTATTGGTGTATGGGGCCAAACAATGCTTTTTTTATGAAGGCATATAGGGACTGCCTAGCTAGAAAGAGGAATTACTTCTTTAAGCCAAAAAATAATTTTGTTGAAAAAAGAAATGCTTCATTAGGGAAAGAAAGTATCAAATGGGGCCTCATGTCTTCACACATCTAAGCAATTGAACATTCTTTCCATGCTGTAAAAGAAAAATGCACAAAAGTAGATGTAGATACTGGATCATCTAGTCTCAGTGTTCTAGCAGTGTTCTAGCCAGCTGCTAAGACAGGTGTCTGTGAATTAACAAGCAATTTATTGAATTAAGGTCCTTACCTGATAATATTTTCCTTAGAAGAAAGCACCTTTTCCTTCCCTGGTAGGGCAAATTGCTATGAAGGTGATGACTAACAATCTACCTTTAATTGCTGTTGTTAAACATAGAAAAGTTTTGACCTTTGATAAAATACAGAGACATCATCAGATCTATATATAAGAAAGTGATAGACTCAGTTGTTCTATTATCTTTCTTGCCTTTAGCATCATTTCAATATATTGATTAATCACAACAGAGCTATATTGCCTAGGTTTGGATCTTGGCTTAGCCATTTATTATCTATGTGACTGTTGGCACATTACACTCCATTACCTCCATTTCCTCAACTTTAAAATAGGGGTAATTTATTTTATAGGGTTGTTGTTAAGAGTTCCTAATACATGTTAAGGGCTCAATAAAATATTTTTGCTTTTCAAATATTTCAGTCATAAACTTATTCCCTTAGGCCAACACATTAGCCCCACATTTAACTAAAATAGTTGAAATATAGATGGTATTAAAAATACACCTGCCCCCAAATTTCTTCTCCATCATCTTGAATCACTCTAAGAAATGTCCAACATTTGTCATTCCTTGATTTCAATTTGGAGATGAAGTCATTCTTTCCCTTCTTTATTATTTGTTTTACTTTTATTTTAGGTTCAGGGGTACATGTGCAGGTTTGTTATATAGGTAAACGTGTTCAATCAGATTAAAATGTTATTTTCCCTTTTCTGAATGGGGAAAATATAGGTTAGTTAACGTGTTCATAGAATGCAGAGCCCTGAGTCAATTAGACACACAAACATGAAATTTGACTTGGGGTTAAATAGACTTTCAATTATATACCAGAAGAAGTTAATGATGGCCTACAATCACCACCACCCAAAACACACACACATACACACACACACACATAACAAAACAAAAAACAAACAACAAAAACAATAGAAGCACACAGAAATGCTGGATGAAATATGATCATTTAAAAAAAGATATAGCATATTTAAAAGAAAGGAAGGAGAAATTGAAAAAAGAAGAAGGGGTGGGGGAAAGGAAAGAAGAAAAGGGGAAAGGAAGAAGAAAGGGGAGAGGAAATGGAGAAGGGAAAGAAAAGAGAAAAAGAAAGAGGAACAAATGAAGGGGAAAGGAAAGCAGGAAAGGAGAGGGTAATAGGAATGAAGAAGTATTAATAACAAAGTGAGAATGGTAAGCTAAAATCAAAGAAATGTTAGCCATTCACTCTATAAAACCTACCTATAGACCATAGAACAGTCAGCTAGGATCCGATCCCTTCCCTTCCCTCCCCTCCCCTCCCCTCCCCTCCTCTCCCCTCCCCTCCCGTTCCCTTCCTTTCCCTTCCCCTTTCTTTCTTTCTTTTGTGCTGTTTTTGTTTTTGTTTTTGTTTTAGACAGGGTATCACTCTGTCACCCAAGCTGTAGGGCAGCGGTGTGATTATGGTTCACCGTAACCTCTGCCTGGGCTCAAGTGATCCTTCTAGCTCAGCCTCCTGAATAGCTCAGAGTATAGGCATGCATCACCATGCTCAGCAAATTTTTTATATGTTTTTGTAGAGACAGGGTTTCACGATATTCCCGAGGCTGGTCTCAAACTCCTGGGCTGAAGCGATTCTCCTGCCTCGGTCTCCCAAAGTGCTGGAATTACAGACTTGAGCCACTGCGCCAGGCCAGGATTGAGAAACTAATAAATAAATAAATAGATAACTCAAGGAAGTGGTAAGGAAGATTGCTTTCTAATCAAGAATGTGAATTGGAAAATGAAAAGTTCACCCATATTAAATCAAAACCCCAAGCCTAGATCATAAGATTTATTGGGTTGAAAATTGGCTCTTCTCATGTAATATGGGGCCTCAGACAGAACAAAAAATAATGAAAGAGTTCTTCTAGGACAGATCAAACACCTTGGATTCCAGAAAAATAAGAAAAGGTGATGCAACAAGCTCTAAATACGAGCTTTACAGATCTCACAGTTTTGCCTAAAGCTATACCTGCCCAAAAGAAAAAAGATGAGTAGTTTTCCTTGGGAGGTGTCCCCGAGTTTTTAAATATGAATTTCTGCCATGCTATGACATGGTCTCCTAAAGAAGATGGTGCTAACATAGCCTGAGTTGAGTAAAACAATGATATTCAATGATTTCCAACCCACATAAAGGGTGTTAACATAAAAATCTCTGAATAATCTGTCATATTATATAAAAATAACTGTATCATTACTGCTCCTTTTACTATTTATAAAGCCTACCTTTGCTACCTAAATTTTTAAGTTTAAAACATTCAGAAATAATGGCTTGTAAAATAATATGAACTATTTTCTTCTTTTAAATATTGATGTTTATTTTACCTTAAATGTCACAGTTAATGTCTCCATTGTTTTTTCAAATAGTTAAAACTTTTATTTTCTTTGTTTGAACTAGATAAAGAAGAAAGACAGGAAATATCATGCAGGTAGAGATGTTAATTTTTCTCCTTATTTAAACAAATAGAATATAGTCAGAACATTTATTCAAATATGTCCAGATGGGTACAATTGGAACATCAAAAAAAATGAAACAGCAGTTAGACAGATGCATGAAAAATTAAGCCATACCCATAATGAGTGTAACTTGCATAATTCTAGTCATTTCCTGAAATGCCATTGCTTTTTAAAATGTGTTTCCTTGATGTATTTCTAAATACATATTACACGAAATTTCTTTTGGAAGCATTCACATAGAGCATGGTAGGAAATAAAGGCTGAAGTGATATGCAATAAAAGTACAAACAAAAATGACACTTATTTGCAATTATTATCTTATGTCATTAGTGCTAACAACTAGGCCTGAAGTTAAGAGAGCATGATATGGTTCATGACTTCTTTGTGCTCTGATGGAAGCTAAGAAAGCCCAGCATTCTGGGAAGCCAAATCATTAAACCATATAAATAAACAACAATTAACGGTACTTTAAAATAAATGATATGGATGTTTATGTCTCTGCTTTCTAATATTTAGACATGGAGTGGAGTGTAATTTAGTGTAATTGCCACAAGATAATGAGGCATATTAGTTTGGTATTGTCACTAACTACCTATGCAACTTTAGGTAAGCCATCTCATCTTTTAAGCCTTTGTGTTGTTTTGTTTTGTTTTGTTTGGTAAATGCAAATAATATATCTACCTGCTCATCATCAAAGATTTTATTATCAAAATAGGAATACAGATAAAAATGCCTGGTGGTTTTCATGCAAGGCAGGAGTTTCAGCTAAAAATTTTAACTATCATCACACTTTCCAACCAGATTAAAATGGTAGCAATGTTATCAGAATCTATATACCAAGTTATTCATTAGATAGGATGGCAGAAATGACTGCCTCATATTCTTTGCTTTTGGGGACTGAGGAGAAAGCCATGCAACACTGAAACTAAATTTTCTTTTCTTTTTTTTTTTTTTTTGAGACGGAGTCTTGCTCTGTCCCCCAGGCTGGAGTGCAGTGGCGTGATCTGGGCTCACTGCAAACTCCGCCTCCCGGGTTCACACCATTCCCCTGCCTCAGCCTCTTGAGTAGGTGGGACCGCAGGCGCCTGCCACCACATCCGGCTAATTTTTTGTATTTTTAGTAGAGATGGGGTTTCACCATGGTCTGGATCTCCTGACCTTGTGATCTACCCACCTCAGCCTCCCAAAGTGCTGGGATTACAGGCGTGAGCCACCGTGCCTGGCCTAATTTTATTTTCTTAACATAATTAAAGTTCAATTTTGAACTTTCATTGTTTAATTATATCAAAAGAACCTATACAAAATTCCAAATATATAGTTTCTTTTCAAATGTGATTATTTTGGGAAGCTGCCCCAAAATTTCCACAAGCCCCACTTGATTCTAGAGATGGACATATTATATGATTTAAAAACATGTAGAATTGTTTTGCAAAATAAATACAAAATAAATACCATCTCATTTTACTGTGCTTCACTTAATTGTGCTTCATAAATACTGTGTTTTTTACAAATTGAAGTTTTGCCTTGCATAAAGCAAGTCTATTGGTGTTTTTTTTTTAACAGCACATGTTCACTTTGTGTCTATGTCACATATTTATAATTCTCACATTATTTCAAACTTTTTCTTTATTCTTATATCTGTTGTGGTTATCTATAATCAATGATTTTTGATATTACTATTGTAATTATTTTGGGATGCCACAAACCATACCCATGTAAAACAGCAAACTTAATGTATAAATGGTGTATGTGTGCTATTGACTACCCCACTGACTAGCCATTTCCCCATCTCCCTCCCTCTTTTCAGGCCTCCCTATTCCCCGAGAGACAACAATTTTGACATTATACCAATGAATAACTCTATAATGGACTCTAAGTATTCAAGTAAAAAGAAGAGTCACATATCTCTCACTTTAAATCCAAAGTTAGAAATGATTAAGCTTAGTGAAGAAAGCATGTTGAAAGCTCAGATTGGTAAAAACAAGGCCTCATGTGCCAAATAATTAGCCAGCTTTTGAAGGCAAAGAAAAAGTTATTGAAGGACATTAAAAGTGCTACTCCTGTGAACACCCAAAAGATTTGGGCTGTGACTGAATCTTATTGCTGACATAGACAAAGTTTTAGTAATCTGGATAGAGGATCAAACCAGCTGCATAACTCCCTTCAGTCACAGCCCAATTCAGGGCAAAGCTTTATCTCACTTCAATTCTATGAAGGCTGAAAGAGTGAGGAAGCTGCAGAAAAAAAAAGTTGGAAACTAATAGAGGTGGTTCATGAAGTTTAAGGAAAGAAGCCATCTCTATAACATAAAAGTGCAAGGTGAAGCAGTAAGTGCTTCAGAAAGTTAATCAGAAGATCTAGCTACTTGATGAGGGTGACTATATTAAATAATGACTTCAACGTAGACAAAACAGCCTTATATTAAAAGAAGATGCCATCTAGAGTTTTACTGTTAGGGAGAAGTCAATATCGGCTTCTAAGCCTCAAAGGACAGGCTGACTCTCTTGTTAGAGACTAATACAGCTGACCACTTCAAGTTGAAGCCAATGCTTATTTACCACTTAAAAATCCTAAGGCTCTTAAAAATATACCAAATATACTCTGCCTGTGCTCTATAAATGGAAGAACAAAGCCTGGATGAGAATGTATTTGTTTACAGTACAGTTTACTGAATATTTTAAGTCTACTGTTGAGACCTACTGGTTGGAAAAAAGACATTTCTTTCAAAGTATGGCTGCTCATTGGCAATTCATCTAGAAACCCCAGCGCTCTGAAGGAGGTGTACAAGGAGATTAATGTTGTTTTCATGCCTGCTAATACCACATCCATTCTGCAGTCCATAGATCAAGGAGTAATTTTGACTTTCAAGTACTATAGTTTAATAAAAATATTTTATAAGATCATAGTTGATATAGATAGCAATTCTCTGGTGGATTTGGGCAAAAAACACTGAAAAGCTTCTGGAAAGAATTCATCATTATAGATTTCATTAAGCACACTTCTGATTCATGGGAGGAGGTCAAACTATCAAATTTAACAGAAGTTGATTCCAAACCTCATGCATGACTTTGAGAGGTTCAAGACTTTAGTGGAGGAAGTAACTGAAGTTATGGCAGAAACAGAAAGCATCCCAGAATTAGAAGTGGTGCCTGAATAAGTGATTAAAATGCTGCAATCTCATCATAAAACTTGAACAGATCAGTAGTTGCTTCTTATGGATGATCAGAGAAAGTGGTTTGTTCAGATGAAATTTACTCCTAGTAAAGATGCTATGAACATTGTCGACATGACAACAAACGGTTTAAAAAGTTACATAAACTGATCATGTAGTGTCAGAGTTGAATAGAATTGACTCCAATTTTGAAAGAAGTGATACTGCGGGTAAAAGGCTATCAAAAAGCATCACATGCCACAGATAAATGTTTCATGAAAAGAAGAATCAATTGATGTGACTAAATTTATTGTTGTCTTATTTTAAGAAATTACCACAACCACCCCAACTTTAAGCAATCACAAATGAGATCAGACAGCAGCCATCAATGTAGAGGCAAGATCTTCCACAGCAAAAAAATTATGACTCACTGAAGGGCTGGACAGTTGTTAGTGAAATAAAGTGTGTTGTTATTGTTGTTGTTGTTGTTGTTGTTTTAACTTTTGGAGACAGAGTCTCACTCTGTTACCCAGGTTGGAGTGCAGTGGTGTAATCATGACTCACTGAAGCCTTGAACTCCTGAGCTCAGGTGATCTTCCCACCTCAATCTCCTAAGTAGCTGGCACCACAGACATGTGCCACCACACCCAGCTAATTTTTTGTAATTTTTTTATAGAGACAGCATTTCGTCACATTGCCAGGCTGATCTTGAATTTCTGGGCTCAAACAATTCTGCCTTGTCCTCCTAAAGTGCTAAGATTACAGGCTTGAGGCACAGTGCCAGGCCAGTTGTTTTTAAATTAAAGTATATACATTGTTTCCTTAGACATAATGCTATTGCATGTTTAATAGATTATGGTATAGTGTAAAAGTAACTTTTATACACACTGGGAAAACAATATTTACAAAAGTGACTGCTTTATTTTGATATTTGTTTCATTGCAATGGTCTGGAACCAAACCCACAATATTTCTGAGGTATGCCTGCATATAAAAGGGCAAGATGGCCAACTAGATGCAGCCAGGAAGTGCTGCTTGCACCAAATGAGACTGAATCATCTTGTAAACCACCATAATTTGGACAGTTTTTTTGAAAATGAAATGCTGAGAATGTATAGAGAGGTGATGTTGAAGCTGAGGTTGAAGAGAGAGGAAGCTGGTAATCCTCCACAGTGTTCCCAAACACTAGATCTAGTTCCTGGCCCCAAATGGCTTCTGGGAAAGGGATGAATGAGGGAACTGAGGGATGGTTCCCTCTTGCCATGGAACTCTGGGATCCTAGCTGCAGGATACCTCACGTTATCCATGGATGTGTGAGCTGGTAGGGAGATCTCCTTAGGGCGCAGGCAGCGACAGTCCCTCTGATGGCACAGAGCCCAGGAGGTTGTGTGTGCTGGGCAGCACCAGCAGACAGTGGTCAGAGATGCCCATCCCTCAGGTTCCCCATCCCTTTTCAGGAGGCACTGCCCACGTTGACCTGAGCCAGGAGAAAGTGGGGCTGGCTTCCCTGTTGTACTAGATGGGATCTGTTCTGCAAGCCCTCCTGTCCACCAGTCCATCCTTTGGCCCATGTCTAGCTACCCCAGAAAACAGATGCACAGTAGCCTTCATGGCCCAGCATGAGCACACTGCTATACCTGAGTCCACTGTCAGAGAACCGGGAGTACACTGAATCCTCCAATGCAGCTGGAACCCAACCCAAAGCCATGGGATTTTCTGGTGCCCCCAGGGGTGCAGCATGCAATTCGGGAGTGCAGAGCTGCAATCTGTGGCCAGCACTCAAGCAGAGGAGGAGCCCTTATCCTCAGAGCGCTGAGAGGGGCTAGATGTACAGGTCCTGGGCTGGAGAGGGAGCAAGGCATTCCCCCCTCCACAAGGCTGGTCCAGAAAGGGTGTGGGACATCTCCCTGCCACAGTCTCTGCCCGAGGGGGTCCTATGGCCTGGAACATCTAACAAAAGAAATACAAGCACAGTGCCAGTGACTGGAGAGGGTTCCCCAAGTCCCATGAATGGATCTGATGAGGGAAACATTTTTCTCCCTGCCCCTACTGCAGAAAATACCTGTTAACATGAGGAAGTACAAAAGAGCCATATGGCTGGGTATTAGCCTAGGTACTGGCCATTACTCTTAAGCACCTTCTACTGGATCATAGCCCAAACAGCACCAAAAATTATCCCACTAATACGTATACCTGTAAAACCAAGCACAAGAATTCACCCACAAATAAAGATCCTGTACAGCACCTTGGCCATCTGAAAGTATCCAGGAATAAGACCAACTGACTATACTCAACTTACAGCATAGCTTTAACACCAACCGTCCCAGATGAGAAAAAAACAGCACAAGAAATCTGGCAATTAAAAGAGCCAGAGTGTCCCCTTACCTTCAAACGAGTCCACTAGCTCTCTGGCAATGGTTCATAACCAGTCTGAAATAACAGAAATAGAATTCAGAATCTGGATGGCAAGACAGTTCATCGAGATTCAGAAGAAAGTGGTAACACAATACAGGGAAACCAAGGAATCCAGTAAAATTATGTAAGAGCTGAAAGATAAAATACATTTTAAGAAAGAACTAAACTGAACTTCTGGAAAGGAGAAAGTCACTGCAAGAATTTCAGAATACTATCAGAATTTGGAACAGCAGAAGAGATCAAGCTAAAGAAGCAATATTAGAGCTTGAGTTCTACTTATTTGAATCAGCTCAGTCAGATAAAAATAAAGAAAAAGGAATTTAAAAATGAACAAAATCTCTGATAAATATGAGATTATGAAAATAGAACAAATCAACTACTTATTGGCATTCTTGAGAGAGAAAAAGAGAATAAACAACTTGAAAAATATATTTGAGGACATAGTCCATGAAAATTTCCCTAATCTTGCTAGGAAGGTTGACACAAATCCAACTTTTATTTATTTATTTAGTTTTTTAGATGAAGTCTTGCTCTGTCACGTAGGCTGGAGTGCAGTGGTGCAATCTTGGCTCACTGCAACCTCTGCCTCCCAGGTTCAAGCAATTTTCCTGCCTCAGCCTCCCGAGTGGCTGGGATTACAGGCACCCACTACTGCACCTGGCTAATTTTTGTATTTTTAGTAGAGACGGAGGTTCACCATGTTGGCCAGGCTGGTCTTGAACTCCTGACCTCCTGATCCGCCCGCCTTGGCCTCCCAAAGTGCTGGGATTACAGATGTGAGCCACCACACCAGGCCGATAAAATCCAACTTTCTTTCATGATAAAACCCTCAGCATTGTAGACATTGGAGGAATATACCGTAAAATAATCCACCTTTGACAAACCTACAGCCAATATCATACTGAATGTGCAGAAGACAGAACTATTCCTGTTTAGAACTGTAACAAGACAGGGATGCCCACTCTTACCACTACTATTCAACATAGTACTGTAAATTCTAGCCAGGTCGATCAGGAAAGATAAAGAAATAAAAGGCATCAGAATAGAAACAGAAGAATCAAAGTATCTCTTTTGCTGACAATATCATTTTATATGTAAAAAACCCTAAAGACATTACCAAATGACTAATAGAAATGATAAATGAGTTTAGCAAAATTTCAGTATATCAAATGAAAGCACGAAAATTAGTAGCATTTCTATACAACAATAATTCCCAGGCTGGGAGTCAAATCAATAAAACAATCCCATTTACAATATCCACAAAGAAAATTAAATACCTTAGAATACAGCTAAATAAGGAGGTGAAAGATCTCTTCAAGGAGAACTAAAAACACTGCTTAAAGATATCAGAGATGACATAAATAATTGGAAAAATATTCCATGCTCATAGGTTAAAAGAATATTAAAATGGCCATTCTGTCCAAAACAATTTATAGATTTAACACTATTCCTATCCAACAACTGACACCATTTTTCTCGAATTAGCAAAAACAAACAAGACAAACAAAACTATTCTAAAATTTATATGGAATCAAAAAAAGTCCCCCAAATCCAAACCAATCCTAAGCACAATGACTAAAACTGAAGGAATCACACTACCTGACTTTAAACTACGCTATAAGTCTATAATAACCAAACAGCATGGTACTGGTACAAAAACAGACACATAGACCAATGGAACTGAATAGAAAACTCAGTTTTCTATATAAGGCTGTACATTTACAATCATATGATCTTTGACAATGCCATCAATAGCATGCAATGGGGAAAGGATTCCCTATTCAATAAATGATGCTGGGATAACTGACTGGCCATATGCAGAAGAATGAAACTAGACCATTACATTTCACTTGTACAAAAATTAACTTAAGATGCATTTAATTTCTTTTCTTTTCTTTTCTTTTCTTTTTTTTTTTGAGAAAGGATGTCACTCTGTTGCCAGACTGGTGCACAGTGGTACAATCGTGGCTCCCTACAGCCTCAACCGACTGGGCTCAGGTGATCTTCCCACCTCAGTCACCAGAGTCGCTGGGACTACAGACATACATTACCATGCCCTGCTCATTTTTGTATTATTTTGTAGAAACAGAGTTTCAACATATTGCCAGACTGGTCTCAACATCTGTCTTGGCAAAGAATTTTTGGCTAAGTCCCCAGCAGCAATTATACCCCCCACCCCCCAAAAAATAGACAAACTGGACCTAATTAAACTAAAAAAAGCTTCTGGACAGCAAAAGAAACTATCAAGAGAACAAACAGACAATCTACCAAATGGGAGAAAATATTTGCAAACTATATATCAGACAAAGTTCTGATACTCAGAATCTGTAAGAAACTTAATTCAACAAGCAATAACCAAATAACCCAATTAAAAATGGGCAAAGTAAATGAGCAAACACTTCTCAAAAGACAGAAAAGCAGCCAACAAACATGAAAAATATTTGCTCGACATCACTAATCATCAGATTAACTCAAATCAAATCCACAATGAGATACTATTTCACACCAGTCAAAATGGCTATTATTAAAAGTAAACTAACAAGTGTTGGCAAGGTTGTAGAGAAAAAGGAATGCATATACACTGCTTATGGGAAGGTAAATTAGTTCAGCCACTGTGGAAAGTAGTTTGGGGATTTCTCAAATAACTTAAAACAGAGCTCCCATTCAACCCAGTAATCCCTTTACTGGGTATATACCCGAAAGAAATAAATAAGTAAATAAGTAAGTAAGTAAGTATGTAAGTAAATAAATAAATAAATAAATAAATGATTCTATCAAAAATGCACATACACTCATAAGTTCATCACTGTGCTATTCACAATTGCGAAGACAGGGCATCAACCCATGTGCCTATCAATGGTAGATTGAATAAAGAAAATATAGTACATATACACCATGGAATACTATCCAGCCATAATATATAATAAAATTATGTCCTTTGCAGCAATGTGGATGGAGCTAGAGGTCATAATCCTAAGCAAATTAATGCAGGAACAGAAAACCAAATACCATGCATTCTCATTTATAATGGGAGCTAAACATTGAACACCCATGAACATAAACATGGAAACAATTGACACTGTGTAGACTGCTAGCGAGGTGAGGGAGGGAGGAAAGCAGGGGTCAAAAAACTACTTGTGAACTGTGCTCACCTCCTGAGTGCCTTATGCCCATGTGATAAAATACCCCCTGTATCTCAAATAAAATATACCCTCTGTATCTAAAATAAAAATGAAAAAAAAAAAAGAATGCCCAGGATAGATCACCGAATAATGAGAAGCAGAATGAAAGAAACTCTGTAGTTCAAGGCTACCCTGAACTTTTTAGCTACAGCAGAGTTCCTAGCTGAGTACTGCTACATGACTAACCCCAGCCAATACTATGGGAACAAATATCACCCAGCTGATTCCCACTTTAATTCTTAATCCACAGAATGAAAACGTATGCTTAATTATTTTCTGTATTTTAAAACATACATGACAGCTTAGTACTAGCATTCTTACAAGTTAGAAGAAACAAAAACAAGTTACGTATTGAAAATTTCATATAGGAAAAAGTATGAAAAAATAATAAAGACGGGGCAAAGTGTAAGAATTACAAAATGGGCATAATGTTAATATAATAGCCAGAGGAAGCCTGGACCAGAAAGTACCATCTGAATCAGTACCTAAGAAAACTGAAAGAGCGAGTCCTGCTGATGTGTAAACGTGTATTACTATATACATTATTAAAATGACTTTGGTTTTTATCTCAAGATTGGGATATAATGGAGAATTTTTAGCATAGGTATGTTTGGCAAGTCAGCTCTTCTTTTCAAAGTCTTTAAGGAACTTAGCTTTCTTATCTCATCTTTGGCACTGGCCAAAGATGAGTAACGTATATGGTACGACCTCTTGCAGCAAAAGGTGGCACAATTTTACTGCAAGAACAGTTGGTCAGTCAAATGTCCAGCAGTAATTCTATTATTATGAAAGAAGGAGATAATAGATTCTGGTGGACAGCTAGAACAGATGTAGGTGGACAGCTGAAGTCATTACCATATACATGACAATTTAAGCCACAGTACTACATGAGATGAACGAGTGAGTAAATGTGAAATATATGAGGATAATACAAGTAAGAGACTATAAGAAAGCTCCAAATAGTCTACATCTCTGATTTTGATCATATTAAGTGCAATGAACCCATGACAGATAGAATTTAAATACAGTCTTGATAATAAAATTGATGGTAAAAATGTGATTTCTCCTTATTGCAAATGAGACCCTCTCCTTATACTACTAATTTTATAAATAAATATACTGCATGGAAATGAAGAATGTATTATTAATACATAATCCAGGTGTAACCTAGATTTGAGCTTGTTAGTTCTACATTGGGTGGGTAAGGGATGCATAACATTTGGGTGGGCTTTGAACAGAAAACTTAATATGAGTGTTAAGTTAAAGAACTTGAAGAAAACTTGGGAGTTTAAAAAACTCTTGAGACTCATATCTGTATTTTACCTATTGGCATAATCACAGCAATGCAAAAACATGGTGCTCATTAATCCATATTATTTAACCTATTCTGATTGTGGAAGGCTTTAAGAAATAGCCCAGTTCATTTCTCTGATGATTGTTATAAAAGTATAATTATAAAAATTAACTGGGATATTTACAATTGAGCAAGCCTGGTCATTTAACTGCTCTCTCTGCACCTTATTTCAAGCCAAAATTAACCACACAAAGAGTCAAAGTGTAGGGGAGAGTCAACATATTTTCCTCTTAAGCGGAGCAGACAATATCTCTTTATTTTCCCTTAGTAATGTTTGTGGAGTTCTGGAATTATGGATTTACCTCACTGTCAAACTTCTTTCTTTACATGCCCAAACATTCACACTAGAATCCTTTCCCAGAAGCATCATCTAGTTTTTATAGGAAGCATTTTTTGGCTGCTTATTTGCGTACCAAAGCCATGGCTGTTGGCCACACTGTGGGAGAGGAGATAAACCCAATGGGGCCAGCTGTTCTAAACAGATTTTTAATTAATTATTTTGATTATTACTCCATTTCCAAGTGTCAATCTTCTATTTGTTTACACTGAGCATGGAGCTTCTTTGGGGTTTATTTGAAAATGACCACTATCAACTCTAATATTTTTTGATTAAATCAGTTTAGTGCTATCTTCCTTGTAACTTTTAAGAACCCCCAAAATTTGATTTGCTGAGGATATTCTTTCTGGTTCTTAAGAATTATTAGATTTTTATTAATTTATTTAAATATCTTCCTGTCATATAAAAGGAGAGATTTGAGAGACTAAATATCTCAAAACCAGCTTCACTAGGTTTGATTCTTAGTTCCAATAGTCACTAACTTGTAAACTTAGGAAAACTAACCATTTTAAGTCTAAGTCTCTTCAATTCTAAAACATGATAATATTTACTATTTCAGAGTAATTATTTTGGAGATTACTTTGAATAATTAAACTGGTATCTAGGATATAGTAAGTATTCAGAAGATATAGATTCTAAAATACTTTTATTGTTGTAAGACATAATACAGTCCAATTTGTTAAAACTAGGAACTATCTTATTTTCCATACTTTACTTTTTTCAGAGAATTTTCTAATTTGTCATCAGTGTACCAAGGAGATGTAGTTTACTAATCAGTTTGCTAATGTGTGTAGATGAAGGATAAGTGTTTAGAAATAAACACAAACATATACAACAATCACCAACACACAAACACAATATCAGATAATTGGACAAAAGTGCAGTTTGAGACCGATTTCAATTATATATTTTTTTGCTTTCCATTTGCTTGGTAAATATTACTCCAACCCTTTATTTTGTGCCTGTGTGTGTCTTTGCACGTGAGATGTGTCTCCTGAATACAGCACACCTATGGGTCTTGACTCTTTATCCTCTTTGCCAGTCTGTGTCTTTTAATTGGGGCATTTATCCCTTTTACATTTAAGGTTAATACTGTTATGTGTGAATTTGATCCTGTCATTATGATGCTAGCTGGCTATTTTGCCCATTAGTTGATGCAATTTCTTCATAGTGTCAATGGTCTTTACAATTTGGTATGTTTTTGCCGTGGTTGGTACCGGTTTTTCCTTTCCATGTTTAGAGCTTCCTTCAGGAGCTCTTGTAAGGCAGGCCTGGTGGTGACAAAATCTCTCAGGATTTGCTTGTCTGTAAAAGGTTTTACTTCTACTTCACTTATTAAGCTTAGTTTGGCTGGAAATGAAATTCTGTGTTGAAAATTCTTTTCTTTAAGAATGTTGAATATTGACCCCCACTCTCTTCTGCCTTGTAGGGTTTCTTCCGAGAGTTCCACTGTTAGTTTGGTGGGCTTCCCTTTGTGGGTAACTCAACCTTTCTCTCTGGCTGCCCTTAACATTTTTTCCTTCATTTCAACCTTGGTGAATCTAATGATTATGTGTCTTGGAGTTGCTTTTCTCGAGGAGTATCTTTGTGGTGTTCTCTGTATTTCCTGAATTTGAATGTTGGCCTGTCCAGGAATTTTCCTGGATAATATCCTAAAGAGTGTTTTCCAACTTGGTTCCATTCTCCCTGTCACTTTCAGGTACAACAATCAAATGTAGGTTTGGTCTTTTCACATAGTCCCATGTTTCTTGGAGGCTTTGTTTGTTCCTTTTCATTCTTTTCTGTCTAATCTTGTCTTCATGCTTTATTTCATTGAGTTGATCTTCAATCTCTCATATCCTTTCTTCTGCTGGATTGATTTGGCTATTGATACTTGTGTATCCTTCACAAAGTTCTCATGCTGTGTTTTTCAGCTCCATCAGGTTATTTATCTTCTTCTCTATACTGGTTATTCTAGATAGCTATTCCTCTAACCTTTTTTCAAGGTTCTTTGCTTCTTTGCACTGGGTTAGAACATGTTCCTTTAGCTCAAAGAAGTTTGTTATTACCCGTCTTCTGAAACCTACTTCTGTCAATTTGTCAAACTCATTCTCAATCCAGTTTTGTTCCCTTGCTGGACAGGAGTTGTGATCCTTTGGAGGAGAAGAGGTATTCTTGTTTCTGGAATTTTCAGCCTTTTTGTGCAGGTTTTTCCTCATCTTTGTGGATTTACCTACCTTTAGTCTTTGATGTTGGTGACCTTCTGATGTGGTTTCTGTGTGGAAGTCCTTTTTGTTGATGTTGATGCTATTCCTTTCCGTTTGTTAGTTTTCCTTCTAATAGTCAGGACCCTCTGCTGCAGGTCTGCTGCAGTTTCCTGGAGGTCCACTCCAGACCCTGTTTCCCTAGGTCTCACCAGTGGAGGCTGCAGAAGAGCAAAGATTGCTGCCTGTTCCTTCCTCTGGAAGCTTCCTCCCAGAAAGGCACCCGCCAGATGCCAACCAGAGCTCTCCTGTATGAGATATCTGTCGACCCCTGCTGGGAGGTGTCTCCCAGTCAAGAGGCACAGCAGTCAGTGACCCACTTGAGAAGGCAATCTGTCCCTTAGCAGAGCTTACACATTGTGCTGTGAAGTCCACTGCTCTCTTCAGAGTCAGCAGGCAGGAACATTTAAGTCTGCTGAAGCTGTGCCTACAGCCACCCCTTCCCCCAGATGCTCTGTCCCAGAAAGATGGGAGTTTTATCTATAAGTCCCTGACTGGGGCTGCTACCTTTCTTTCAGAGACATCCTGCCCAGACAGGAGGAACCTAGAGAGGCAGTCTGGCTACAGCAGCTTTGCCAAGCTGTGTGGCCTCCACCTAGTTCAAACTTCCTGGTGGCTTTGTTTACAGTGTGAGAGGTAAACCACCTACTCAAGCCTCAGTAATGGCAGACACCCCTTCCCCCTCCAAGCTCAAGCATCCCAGGTTGACTTCAGACTGCTGTGCTGGCAGTGAGAATTTCAAGCCAGTGGATCCTAGCTTTCTGGGCTCTAGGGAGTGGGATATGCTGAGCTAGACCATTTGTTTTCTTGGCTTCAGCCCCCTTTCAAAGGGAGTGAATGGTTCTGTCTCGCTGGCATTCCAGGTGCCACTGGAGTATGAAAAAAAACTCCCGCAGCTAGCTTGGTGTCTGCCTAAATGGCCGCCTGGTTTTGTGCTTGAAACCCAGAGCCCTGGTGGCATAGGCACCCAAGAGAATCTCCTGGTCTGTGGGTTGCAAAGACCATGGGAAAAGTGCAGTATCTGGGCTGGAGTGCACCATTCCTCATGGCACAGTCCCTCACAGCTTTCCTTGACTAGAGGATGGAGTCTCCTGACCCCTTGTGCTTCCCCAGTGAGGCAATGCCCCACCCTGCTTTGGCTCATCCTCCACGGGCTGCACCCACTTTCCAACCAGTCCCAATCAGATGAGCTAGGCACCTCAGCTGGAAATGTGGAAATCACCTGCCTTCTGTGTTGATCTTGCTGGGAGCCGCAGACCCGAGTTGTTCCTATTCGGCCATCTTGCAAGCCACCCAGAAAAGTTTTTAAGTCAGGTATAAAAAATGGCATAGAGGTTTGGAATTGGGAAACAAGAGGTATGTTTAGAGAAGAAAAAATATCCAGACAGACTGGGAGCTGTGGCTCACACCTGTAATCCTAGCACTTTGGGAGGCCGAGGCAGGTGGATTGCCTGAACTCAGGAGTTCAAGACCAGCCTGGGCAGCATGATGAAACCCTGTCTCTACTAAAATACAAAAAATTAGCCAGGCATGGCAACATATGCCTGTAGTACGAGCTACTTGGGAGGCTGAGGCAGGAGAATCGCTTGAACCCGCGAGGCAGAGGTTGCAGTGAGTCAAGACTGCACCACTGCACTCCAGCCTAGGTGACAGAGTGAGATTTCATATCCAAAAAACGATCCAGACAACTAGAATATGATTTTTTACTTACCTTAGATGTGGGCCATTAAGGGTCACCTGAGTTTGTTCTTTACTTTTCATTATTTCATCAAGATAGTGACATTAACTTGGAACGTTTATTCTGTAATGAGCTGTGTTTTCCTGGATACATTTACTCTTACGCTTTTCTCAAGAAAGCACATGAACTGGCTTTTTTTTTTCTTTCTACTCTAAAAGGAATGAAAGACACTTATCCTTTAAATGGTCCCTTAGGTTACTAATAATGGAGAGAAGATATAATTGTGCCTACACTGAACAAATTGCTAGCTGAAATGTCATTTTATAGCAAGCCAATGAAATACTTTACCCAGTTTTCTTGCCTCAGTATAAAGAAAAGCACCATCAAACATTGATTGCCTTGCCATAACTTAAGACGTAGGCTTCAGTTTCTTTTTTTTTTAGCACATTGCAAACTATTTATTCTGTGTTCTTGATCTATTCCACCACTATTATAAAAGCGATATCAGTTTGACACTTTGTACTCTGTATTAATGAGATACCAATTTCCCAAGAGCGGTTCTAGAAATTTAAACCGCAACATTAGCAAACTGTTAACTAAAGTCACAACATTTCTCCAAATGTTTATCTTTTTATTAAAAGAGTATCTATGCCTGGTTTCTTAAATTCTGTGAACAATTGTCTTTCCCACTTCTCTCCAATTGTCAGGACTTCCTAAATACTTATTCACAGGTAAACTGGCCAAATCAAGTTAATGTTCTGCATCACACTTCAAAAACTCCTGCTAATTCTAACCAAAACCATGGCAGGGCAGGAGTAAGAAAAAATATATTTACTTTTACAGCAAAAATGTGAAGTAGAGTTTAAACAATTGTATCAGGACTAAGCTATAGACATCAATTGTCCATAGCTTTCTTATTTCTTTATTTATTCCTCACATTTTGCAAGAAATAATTTACAATATTCATAATTTTAGTCAACATAATTATACATTTTATATTTTAGCGAGTCATATCTGCAGATTGAGTAAGAATATACAGAGACATTCTCTTGCTCTACTTGGTTTTCAACTAACAAAGTTTGTTTTAATTCTTTGATATGCACATTGATACAGAATTTTTAGTTGTTTGTGTATCTATCTGAAAATCTCTTTGGTGTTTCACAGTGTCCTAAAGACACTTAAAAAACTTTTTAATTTTTTTTTTCAATTTTAGGACCATATGGGTAATGATGAACTACTGATTTTATAAACATTTTTATCTTTTTGAGAAATAAAGTCACCTTTTTATAAACACAAAATATGAAAATGAAAATATACACATTTTGATTGATAGCATAAAATGTTTGCATCTTAAACCATCTCCTTTCCTTTTTAAATTTCTCATTCCTCACTGGAAAGTAGATACCTTCTGCTGGAGGAGTGAGGAGAGGGAACTAGGAGGATGGGTCAATAGATGCAGCAAACCACCATGGGAAACACATACGTATGTAACAACTCTCCACGTTCTGCACATGTATCCTGTTTTGTGGTTTTTGTTGTTGTTGTTGTTGTTTTAGAAGAAATACAGAAAAAAAAGGAAATCTTCTGTTGGGCTGATAGCACTGGACTACTGTATGCAGAGCAATGTTTTCAAATTAGTTGAGAAGCCTCCATTAGAATAAATGCACCAGTTACACTTGCCTTAAAGTTTAGTCCAATTT
Organism: Colobus angolensis palliatus; assembly: GCF_000951035.1. Lineage (NCBI taxonomy): Eukaryota > Metazoa > Chordata > Mammalia > Primates > Cercopithecidae > Colobus > Colobus angolensis. The sequence continues at coordinate 209,081 of NW_012116611.1, forward strand.
CAAACATTGAAAATGCTTCAGATTATACATTTTAAATCATTATTTGGAATAGAATTAGACTTAGAGAAGTATACACAATTGCTCCTAACACTGTTAGTAGAGTGGAGGTTCCACAACAGGAGGGACAACCTAAAAGACTAGGGGAAATCCTCCCACAGAGTGCTCATTTGTACATTGTGGATACAACCCCAGGTAAAGCAGACCCCCATCCCAACTTTAAGACAGTTGTTGCAGGGGTTCTGCCCAGGGAGAGAGGAAGGATGTAAGGGATAATAGCATAGCATCTATGCCTGAGGAGACTCATTTTATTTGAAACAGAGAGAAGAGAACTAGATCCTTAGGGACATGGTAGTAAACAATAAAAATCTTGGTAAAGAACATTTAAAAGGAGGGTGAGGGCTTCTTGAGAAAGCAAAATGTCAAAGCAGTCAGAGATTCAGTGAAGAGAACCAGGAAAAAAGACACCCAAAAAGAGCCCTCCTGATATCAGAGTCGATTCTGAGTGTTGAGAAGTCTTTGGACAAGCGCTAGCTTGCACCCACTGAGCAGCAGCCAAAGCAAGTTGTGGTGTAGAATTAAAATTATTCCCCAAGCTACACACATACTCAAAAAATGCATGATAGAATCCACATTGACATGACAGACTTTAAAATAATCTCTGTCAAAGCACTAAACCAAAAGCTACTTTGATCCATGAAAGACTTTGGATGCTAGACTTAAAAGCAATATCATAGTAATCCTGACAAATAAAATATCTACTCAGGAGCTATCAGAGAAGGAAACCTCAAGCTACTAGTCTCTGAATAAATATGAGGTAAACATACATAACATAATCTTCATGAATTGTGATAGAGACTTTTAAGCCACACACACATGCACATGTACATGTACATGTGCATGCACGTGCGAGCACACACACACACACACGCACACAGCTAAAGGCAAAAATTAAAAATCTAGCAGGCTAAGGGTACAACCTTTTACTAATAAGTGCTATAAGCTGACCTAGTGGTGACACTAGGTAACCATGCTAAAAGATAAAAAATGGAGAAAACATTAGTAGGAGCATCAGATTCTTCTCACTGTGAAGAAAATATATTTTTCAGAATTAACTAAGCCAAGTCATTAAACAAACAAATAAAACACAAACATACAAAAATATTACAGTAATCCCCTTACCTTTCCTGTTGCTTTGAGCATTCCAACTTTTATTACAAATTAGATATTTTAGATAATAAGTTGTAACAATTCTAGATAAACTGTACACTCTAAAATGCCCTTATTTCAACAAAAAATATTTAAATAAACAGAAAAATGATACTGATACATAGGGTAAAAGCCATACAAAAGAAATAGATTTTGAGGTATACAAATGTGGCAACTTATCAGAAAATATTTTCAAAGAAGCTATTATAACTGTGCTCACAAAGCCAAAGAAAAAATAGTTAAAATTTTGAAGGAATATATGTTGATAGTATTTCACCAGATAGAAAATATTAAAAAATGAAAATGATTAAAAAGGATTTTGTTGAAATATTAAAGGTGAAAAATATAACAATGAAAATGAAAAAATGAACTAGAAAGTTTAATAGATTCGAGCTGTCATGAGAATTAATCAGTGAACTTGAAGATAGATTGTTAGAGATCAGTATTCTGAAAAACAGAGAGGAAAAATGATGAAAAGTTGCAATGTCAGAGAAATATGGTGCAGCATTAAGCATACTAATGTATACATAATGAATGTACTAGAAGAAGAGAAGAGGGAACAAGAGACAGAAAAAAATGTTTGAGAAAATAATGACTGAAACATTTCCAAATTGCATGAAAAATATTAATTTAGACATCTACAAATCTCAACAAATTCCAGGTAGGGTAAATACAAGAAGATCCACACTCAGAAAACTCATTATAAAAATATTGAAAGACAAAGAGAAATTATTGAAATTAACAAGAGAAAAATAATACATCATGTAGAATATAAGAACAGTATCTGACTTTCCATCAGATACAATAGGAACTAGAGGCATTGTGACAATGTATTCAATGTGCTAAAAGTAAAACGAAACTAAACAAAGCAGAAACTGTCAACCAATCATTCAGGAATGTTTTGGCAAAATAAGGCCTTTATCTTTTGTGGAAAAATTGACATAATTCATTTCTAGCATACCTACCTTATGAGAAATAGTAAAGAAAGTTCTCTAGGGTGAAAAGCTGATAATTATAGAGTAATTCGAATGTTCATATAAAAGGTAGTGGTAAAAAATAATTACGTAATTAATTAGAGAAAATGGTATCGTTGTATAGTCTTCTTTCTTCTCTTATTTGAAGAACAATTACATAAAACAATATATAATTTTCTTATTGAACCTATAATATGTGGGAATGCAATTTATGTAACAATATTAATACAAGAAGAAAGGTAGGAACAAAGATGGACTGTATTAAGGACATAATAACAGATGATACCTCATATCCAGAAGAAGAAACATAAATGTGTCCACATTTGCCACTTTTATTCAACATTGGATTTTAGGCTCTAGCAAGGCCAATTTGGGAAATAAAGAAATAATAAATAAGTAAATACCATTTAGATTGAAAACGAAGACTTAAAACAATTTTATTTTCAGATAATAGCATCTTATGTAGAGAAGATCCCAAGGAATATACTAAATATCTATTAGAAATAATAAGTAAGTTCACAATCTTTGTCAGAACACAGGATCAATATACAAATATCAATTGTATTTCTACATATTTTGATTGAGTGATTAGAAAATAAAATTAAGGAAATGACTTACTTTACAACAGCATCAAAAGAATAAAATTCTTCTGATAACCATTCTCCTACTCTCTATGTCCAACTAAAAACTTAGTGAAAGATGCACAACACTTTAGTACCGAAAAGTATAAAACAAGTAAAAGTCATACTATGTTTATAGAACAGAAAACAATATTGTTACCACAATATTGCTTAAGTTGGTCTATAGATTAAATACAAATCCAATCAAAATCACATCTTGCTTTTTTTTTGCAGAAATTGTCAGATACTCCTAAAATTTATACAGAAATTCAAGACACTCATAATAGCCAAAACAATCTTGAAAAAGAAAAACAAATTGAAAAGTTACAGTCTACTATAAAACTATAGTCATCACTTATTTGTAATACTAGCGTGAAGGTATAAATGTAGATCAATAATTAGAAATTAGAGTGTAGAAACAAACCCTTACATTTATGGTGTATCAGTTTTTGACAACTGCATCAAGATAATTTAATGGGAAAAGAGTACATTGTTTAGGTACCACTGGATATCTATATGCAAAAGCATGAATTTGAATCCCTACTCCACACTATTTGGAGAACCTGAAATTAATAACCTCCCGAAGGGAGAAGTGATTGAAAAATGTGTGTTTATTGAAAGAAGGAGCAAGAAAAATTTAAAAATCTAAATTCACACTTTAATTATTTAACTTCTCATAGCTTCACTTCAATATCACTAAGTCAGCTTGGAAACTGTTCAGAGTGAATAAGTGGAATAAATAAAAGATACACAGTGCTCATTATTTTTCAAATAAATATGATCAATGAGCTGATGCAGGTCTAAAGCATAAAAGCTGATTTTGATGCCTGACATTTACAGACAGAGGAAAGGGAAATAAAACCAAAATGATTTGTATGTTCATGAGTCAGAAAAAAATGACTGATTTAGTATTACCTTCACTTATTCAGGAGAAAATCAGCCATCATCATGATTACATTTGATGTGGGTCACGGCCCCATACTCAGTGAAAACAATGCAGGGTTGTTGCTGATCTGAGAAATGATAATAGCACTCAGGGTCACTCAAAGAAGAAAAATTTCCTTCTCAAACTATTAACCATTCTTAGTGATCCTTTGTCTCAAGTATTTCATTCAAAATAAAATTGGTGTACATTATAAAGACAGTGACCACAACAACAAAACTTTCCCCTCCATCCGGAAACTACTGACAGGTTGCTTTGAGACTGACTATTTAATTACAGTTATATCTATTGCAAACTCCAGCTCTGCTCTAGTAGCTGGTAAGTCAGGTAGATACAGCATATATTATAACACTAGGAGCAATAGGAATAAAACAGATGGTACCATTAGTTTTTATGACTCTTGATTCACCTGACTGAATCTCTCCCTTCCTAAGTTTATATATTGATATAAAGTGATTAAGTAATCAGAAACATTACCCACTCCCAAGAATACAAATCCCTGAAACAGGTACTCATAACCATGTATGCCAGGCAATGGATTTGAGGAAATAAGAAAATGCACTGTAGTGTTCTAGATAAGGAATGTATACTCAAGCACATTCAAATTCTGATTTAAGCATATGGAGTTCAATTGAGAAAAGTTCTATCTCTTATTTAACTCAATGACAAGGTAATCTTTTTTAAAAAGCATTTTCTCTTATGACATGATACTATCACCAGATACCTGATATTACAATTTTTCTCAAGAACACATATCTACCCATTATAAGTACAGTCAATACAATTTGATAATATAACATAAATATAGCCTTTATTTTTAACTACACATTTACTTCATGTCAAAATGTGGCTTGTGGGGAGGGTTCAAGATAATTGACTAGAGAAATCAGATACTCGCCTCCTCCACAAAGAACAAAAATTGTGAATAGATAGTCCTAATTTAAATAGAGCATCTAAAAAGAAACACTAAAATTTAGCAGAGATGTGACAGTAAACACCTGAGGGATGGAAGAAGGGGGAAGTAAGGCAGGCAGCTCAACCAGAATTGTCCAGGAGCCTGGAGATGCTCTCCAGTTCAGGGAAAGAGTAAGTGAGATTCCCAGTGGTTCATATTTCCACCATGGATTCCTCAACCCGTAACCACTGGAGAGCCCCTTGACCCTTACAGGCCCTGAGACTAACATAAGGAGCCGCCTGGAGTCCATGTGATGGCAATGCTCCAGATGGGGAACTTACATCTGGTCCCACACACTCCTTGAGATTTAAGCAGCTACATCACTCTCCCATTTTGAGAATCTAGTACCCATCAGATTATAGTTTGCCCGCAGGCCCAGCAGAACCAGCATCTCCACATCTTCAGAGCCCCACAGACATTCCCTCACATACACCTGCAGGACTGCAGGAGGCACAATTCTGGCTGGACCTAACAGTGCAGAAGGGTCCCCAGCACTCTAGCCCACACAGAGTCCTACACCCTGGGAAAAAAGCAGTACAGTGCACTGTGGAGATTGTCCCTAGGACAAAGGAATCCAAAGCACGTGGTCTCCAGAGCCTGGGAGCAGCCTGCCTGAGGCTGCTGAGAGCAACTTCAACCCCATAAGCATCTAGGTGACTACACACTAGCAAGTTTCCTGAGGACAGTGTCCACACACACTACTATGGCCACTGCTGCTGTCAGGGGCCAAAGTATGTGCTCCTCAGAGCCCGAAAGCCACCCACCTATCTGGGGCCACTCTCACTGACAGCAGCCTCTCCTCCACCAGTAGCACAGCTGCTGTACACGAATGCATGCCCTGAAGACAGGCTCTCCCTACACACTGCCATTGCCTCCACTGTCTCTAGGGCTGAAGTACATGCTCCTTAGAGCCTGAAAGCTGCTTGCCTGCCTGGGGCTGCTCCCACTGACAGGAACCCCATTCCCTCCAGCAGCATGGCTGCTATGCACTCAGATGTACACGAAGGTCAGCCTGTCTGACCACTACTATGGGTTGCCCCACCCTGCTCATCACAGCTTGTGCTCATGTGCACCACCAGGGGTCCTGAGGACAAACCTGCCTGGCCTACCAACACCATCCCCAGTGCCTGAATATACTGACAAAGGTCTAGGGATCACCATCCCAGTCCACCACCATCTATGCACTCCTCTCAGGAAAATGAGGAGGAGTCCATTCAGCCTACTGCTACCAACACTGTCACACACCTACATGCTCCAACTGGGGGCCTGGGGATTGGCCAAAATAGCTGATCAAAGCCACTGTTAACATTAGTGTGTGCCACCTGAGAGCCCAACTGTTGTCCCAACACTGCTACTACCATCGCTCATGTTAAGGACATTGCCCACAGGCCTGAGGTCCTGCCCACCTGCCTGGCCCACTACTGCAACTTCCAGCAACTGAGACATGTGCCTAGAGGTCTAGGAATTGACCCACCTAAACCCACTAACACCAATGCCCCTGCAGACAGCACTGGGGCCTAAGGACAGACACACTTAGCCCACCACTGCCATCCCTGGACTGGCTCATCTGTTGCCTCCATGCGCAGCAAAGTCTTGCCACAGCCTCCACTAACAAACAAACCAAGTCAATGAAGAAATCACAGATGCCACTGACGCTGCTTATAGCAGGATAAATGATATGGAGGCTGCACTATTCATGCATGTAGAATCAATGCTAAAGTATTCTACCCAACCTTCACCATAGGTGCATTTTCAGGAAAAAGTCTTTCACAAAAGTCAATCTAAAAAATTAGAAGAAATGATTATTACGTGAGATGAACAGATATTAATGTAAGGAAACAAGAAACATGAAAAAGCACTGAAATGTGACACTTCCAAAAAGCACAATAATTCTCCAGAAATAGATTCCAATAAAAATTATGAAATGACAGAAAATGAATTCAAAAATATGATATTAAAGAACTTAGCAAGATAAAGAGAGCACAGGTCAACAATACAAATAAATCAGAAAAACAATTCAGAATATCAATGATAAATTCAGCAAAGAAATAGATATTATTTAAAATATCATGAACCCAGTAAACTCAGTATGTAAAAAAAAAAAAAATGTGAGAGCTCCAACAAAATATTAGATAAAGCAGAAGAAATAATTAGAAAACTGAAAGGTGGGTATTTTAAAATTACCCAATCAGGAAAAAAAAAAAAAGAAAGAAAAAGAAAAAATAATAAAGAATAATCCAAACCTTTATGACATATAAAACACCATAGAGTGACTGAATATTTATTTATTTATTTATTTTTGTATTCCATAAAACAAAGAGAAGGCCAAATGCACAGAAAACCCATATAACAAAATGCTAGCTGGAATCTTCCCAAATCTAACAAGTGGCTTAGACATATGGATATAGGACACTCCAAAATCCTCAAATAGATGCAACACAAAAAGGTCTTCTTCACAACACAATGTATCAAATTCTCAAAGTCAAATACAAAGAGAGAATTCTAAAAACAGCCAGAGAGAAACATCTAGTCACATATAAGAGAACCCCTATGAGATTAACAGTGGATTTTTCAGTAGAAATATTACAGGCCAGTAGGGAATGGGAAATGCCTAAAGAAAAGAAAACAAAAAAAACTGTCACCCTAGAATGCTGTACTCAGCAAAATTATCCTTCATAAATGAAAGAGAAATGCACTCTTTCCCAGACTAGCAACAACTGTGAAAATTCATTACCATAGGCCGCCTGTAAAGAAATTATTACTATTATTATTATTATTATTATTATTATTATTATTATTATTATTATTATTTTGAGATAGAGTCTCACTCTGTCGCCCAGACTGGAGTGCAGTGGCATGATCTCAGCTCACTGCAACCTCTGCCTCCCGGGTCCAAATGATTCTCCTGCCTCAGCCTCCTGAGTAGCTGGGATTACAGGCACATGCCACCACATCCAGCTAATTTTTTGTATTTTTAGTAGAGACAGGGTTTCACCATGTTAGCCAGGATGGTCTCGATCTCCTGACATCGTAATCTGACTGACTCGGCCTCCCAAAGTGCTGGGATTACAGTAGTAAGCCACTGCGCCCGGCCAAGAAATTCTTAAGGGAGACCTAAACCTGGAATTGAAAGCACAGTATTTATGATTAATAATGCACTGAAGTATGAACTCCCGGTAGAGCAAACAGACAAATGAGAAGGTGATAAGACTCATATGTTACCACTACAGAAAACCACCAAACCAAATTGATAAACAACAAGAGAGAAAGTCAAGAACAGGATATACAGAATAGCCAGAAAACAATTAACAAAATGGCAAAATAAGCCTTCACATATTTATAATAACCTTGAATTTAAAAGGATTACATTTTCCACTTGAAATATATAGACTGGCTGAATAAATTTTTAAAAGTAGCCTAACTATATTCTACCTACAAGAAACTTGCTTTGTCTGTAAAGACACATATAGACTGAAGGTAAATAAGTGAAAAAATATACTCCACACAAATGGAAACTAAGAGCAAGCAGGGGTAGCTATACATACATCAGACAAAACAAAATGTAAGTAGTAAACAGTAAAAAGAGGCAAAGAAGGCCAATATATAATGATAAAATGATCAACTGAGAAAGAGGGTGTAACAATTATAAACATTTATCTCCCCAACACCAGAGCACCCAGGTATGCAAATATTATTGGATCTAAAGGGAGAGATATACTCAAATACAATCATATTAGGGAACTTCAACACCCCACTTGTAGCATTACATAGATCATCTAAACAGAAAACAACAAAAAATATTAGATGTAAACCAGGCTTCAAACCAAATAGGCTGAGCAAATATTTACAGAATTATCTCACAGAGGCAAAATACATATTATTCTCATTAACAAATTGAACATTCTCCAGGATAGACCATATGTTAGACCACAAAACAAGCCTCCACAAATTTAAAAAAATAAAAATTGTATCAAGTATCTTTTCAGACCACAGTGGAATGTAATTTGCAACTAATAACAAGAGAAACTTTCAAATCTGTACAAACACATGGAAATTAAACAACATGTTCTGGGATGACCATTGGGTCAATGAAGATATTAGAAGAAAATAAAAAATGTCTTGAAACAACCAAAAATGGAAACCTAATGTACCAAAACATATAAAATACAACAAAAGCAGTGCTAAGAGGGAAGTTTATATAGCAATAAGTGCCTACATCAAAAAATAGAGATTTCAAATAAACAAAATAATGATACATCTCAAGGAACTAGAAAATAAGAACAAAACAAACTGAAAATTAGTAGAAGAAAAAAGTGAAGAGCAGAACTAAATAGAATAGAGACTTTAAAAACAAAGGATCAACAAAATGAAGAGTTGCCTTTGGAAAAGTTAAAACTGGTAAACCACTAGCTAGACTAACCAGAAAAAAAGAAAAGATATGAACAAAACCAGAAACAGAAAAAAGATATAATTGCAACCACAAAAATACGAAAGATTATTAGATTATTATGAACAGCTATATGCTAACAAATTGGAAAACCTAGAGGAAATTGAAACGTTTATGTACACACACAAACTAACAAGATTGTATCAGGAAGAAATAGAAAACTTGAACAGATTAATAATGAGTAATGAGATGAAATCAGTAATAAAAAGTCTCCCAGTAAATAAAAGCACAAGACTGGATGGCTTTACTTCCAAGTTCTACCAAACCTATAAAGAAGACATTACACCAATCTTCTCAAAATATTTCAAAAATTTGAAACTAAGAAAATTCTCCCTAATGTACTCTATGAGACCGTGATTACCCTGATACCAAAATCATTCAAGGAAACAACAAGAACAGCAATGACAATAGCAATAAAACAACTACAGGCCAATATCCCTGATAAATATGAATGTAAAAATCTGCAGCACTAGCAAGATGACCCTAACAGCACATGAAAAAGATAATACTATATCATCAAGTGCGATTTATCCCAAAGATGCAAAGATTGTTTAACCCATGCATATCAATAAACATCATATATCACATCCACAGAATGAAGGACAAAAACCACATGATCATCTCAATTGGATGCAGAGAAAAGCGATTTTATAAAATTCAATATCCTTTCATGATAGAAATTCTCAACAAAGTAGGCATAGAAGGACTGTACCTCAATCTAATAAAGATTATATATGACAAACCCACAACAATCATCATTCTGAATGATGAAAAGCTAAACACCTTTCATGTATGAACTGAAACAAGACAAGGATGCCAACTTTCACCAATCTTATTCAACATAGTAGTGGCCGTCTTAGCCGGAGAAATCAGGCATGAGAAAGATACAATAAGCATCCAAACTGGAAAAGAGGAACTCAAATTGTCATCATTGCAGACAACATAATCTTATATTTAGAAAAACCTGACGACTCCACCAATAAACTATTAGAGCTGATAAAAAAAATCCATTAAGTTGCAAGATACAACATCAGCATATGACAATTAGTTTTTCTACACACCGATAATAAACTAGCTGAAAAATAAATTAAGAAGACAATCTTATTTATAATAGATACAAAAAAATAATGTACCTAGGAATAAATTTAAACAAGAAGATGAAAGAGCTCTACAAAAATAACTATGAAACACTGATGAAAGGAATTGACTAGGACATCAATAAATAGAACACATTCCATGCTCATTAATTGAAAGATATTGATGTTGTTAAAATGACCATACCACCCAAAGCAATCTACAAATTTAATGCAATCTCTATTAAAATGCCAATGACATTTTTCACAGAAATAAAAAAAACAACCTAAAATCTGTACAGAATCAAAAAAGAACTTGAATAGCCTAAGCAATCCTCAGCAAAACGAACAAAGCTGGAGGCATCATACTACCTCACTTCAAAATATTATAAGGCTATAATAACCAAAATAGCATGGTATTAGTACAAAATCAAACACGAAGCCCAACAGAACAAAATAGAGAACCCAGAAATAATTTTATTTACTTATGTCCAACTGATTTTTGACATAGTCACCAGGTACATAATTAAGGAAATGACACCCTCCTCCATAAATGGCATAAGTGAAAATGGATACCTCATAAAGAAGAATAAAACGATACCCCCCCTCTCTCAACATATGCAAAAATTGACTCAAAGTGAACTAAAGATTTGAATGTAAGATCCAACCAGCCAAAAATACTAGAAGAAAACCCAGAGGAAACATTCCAGAACTTTGATCTTGGCAAATATTTTGTGACTAAGACCCCAAAAGCACAGGCAGCAAAAACAAATATTGACAACTGTGACTACATTAAACTAAAATGTGTTTGCATTGCACAGGAAATGAGAGTGAGGAGCGAACTTATTAAATGGGAGATAATATTTGCAAACCATTTATCTGACAAGGAAGTAATATACAGAATATAAAAGGAATTGTAACAATTCAATGACAGAAAATTAAATAATTCCCTCAAAAAGTGGGTCAAATTTCTAAATACACATTTCTCGAAAGAAGACATACACATAGCCAATAGGTATGTGATAAAAGGGCTGGATGTCACTAGCTATCAAGGAAATGCAAATCAAAACCAAGATGAGATATAGTTCCCTAGTTAGAATGGATATAATCAAATAGACAAAAAGTAAAAGATGCTGATGAGGATGTGGAGAAAACAGAACCCTCATGCAAAGAGTTGTGTTCAAAGTGTAAGCTAATACAGCCATTATAAAAACAGTAGAGACATTTCTCAAAAAATTAACAATTGAACTACCATATAATATAGCAATGTTACTCCCGAGTATTTATCAAATGGAAAAAAAATGTTATATCAAAATGATACATGCACCACCATATTTATTGAAGCACTATTTACAATAGCTAAAATATGGAACCAATCTAAAGAGTCCATCAGTGGATAAATGGATACAGAAAATGTGGTATACTTACACAACAGAATACTATTCAGCCATAAATGATAATGAAGTCAGGTCACTTAAACCACGTAGATAGAACTGGAGGCCATTATTTTAAGTGAAATCAACCAGACACAGAAAGACACATTTCACATGTATTTACTCATAGGTGGTAGCTCAAATAGTTGATCTTATGGAGATATAGAGTAGAATGGTAGTTACCAGAGGCTGTTAAGAATGTGTGTGTGATGAAGTGATAATGTTTAATGGTAGAGTAGGGTGACTATAGTTAATAACAATGTACGGTACATTTCAAAATAACTAGAAGAACTTGAAATGTTATCAACAAATATAAATGATAAATGTTCAGTGTGATGGATACCCCAAAACTCTGACTTGATCATTACACATTCTATGCATGTAACAAAATATTACATATACGGACAAATATCATGTATCAATAAAAGAAAATGGCTTGCTAAGTGAACTTGAAAAGTATAAGGATTATTCAAATAAATAATGTAGGGTAACCCAATTTATTGTCATAAAATTATTTTAGTTTAAAGATAATAAAAACATTTCATTAAAACAACCATTAAATTTTAAATGCTAAGAGCATGTAATATGCTGCATATTTTGCCCTGAAAAGATAATCAAGAATAAACACAGAATTTTGACTCATGAATTGGAATCCAAAATGGTGTAAACAAATTTAGGACATTCCTTTTCACCCCTTAATAGTATTGATAATTAGTGCCATATGATCTATCTTTTGATAATATATTGCTTTGTGTTGGATTGTTGATTATTTATATCAATAGTCACATCTTTTCCAAGTGAAAATAGGATAAGCATTTAAGAGAGCAACAAATTCTTGCTGGGCGTGGTGGCTCACGCCTGTAATCCCAGCACTTTGGGAGGCCGAGGTGAGTGGATCACTTGAGGTCGGGAGTTCGAGACCAGCCTGACGAACATAGAGAAACCCTGTCTCTACTAAAATACAAAATTAGCCAGGCATGGTGGCACATGCCTATAATCTCCCCACTACTCAGGAGGTAGTGGCAGGAGAATCACTTGAACCCAGGAGGCGAAGGTTGCGGTGAGCCAAGATCGCGCCATTGCACTCCAGCCTGGGCAACAAGAGCGAAACTCCATTTAAAAAAAAAAAAAGCAACAAATTCTTATTGAGCATGCAAAAGTCTGAATTTTCAGTGTGAGAAATATAAAATGAGTGTAGAACATAATTCAAGGTTTTAAGGAGTTTATATATATTCTTATTTCTTGGTATTTATTTATCATCCTACAAACTAACACATAATGACTGTCATAAAAGTAAGCTTCAAATATTCAGTTTTGCTATATATTCTATTAGATGAATAATGAAAATACTGTGCTAGGTACCAAATTGAATAAAATTTTGAATAAAGTCCTGTAAGTTGAAAGATTACTACAGACCTGATAGAAGAGACTTGTTGCTCTTAGAGTAATACCTCTAAGAAAAAAAAAAAAAAAAGTAAAAGATTTTTTCAAAATAGATGCCCAAATTCCACCTTATCTGAGAGTATATGAGACTATCATCTAAGAATTACAACAAAAAAAAATGTAAAAAATTATTAAACTAGGTTCTGGTTTCTGGTTCAGCATGTAAAAGTTTGGAAGTCATTACTCTATCCTAACAAGGAACAAGGTGAATTAACAGAAAATCAACAACTCTACTTAGATCTGTCAGAAAAGTTAGGTCTCATGGCACAACACTGACCCTGCAAATTAGAAAGACAGACAAGCAGATACAAAGAATAACAACTTAGAGAAAACCCCCATAATTAGAAATATCCACAGAACTAGTACCAAAGTAGAAAACCCTAAGCCTTGATTGACAAATTACTAGAGGCTCGGTGTTAACAGATTGAGAATTAAAATCTCCAGGGAGTCCCAGACATAGGGAAGGGTATACAGTTCGTGAGTTTTACCACCATGAGCTTGACGAGGTTCTCACAGTGAAGATCAGAGAAAATTTCCTGGTGCTTCCAACAAGGGGAAGGGAAAATTAAAGTAAGCATTTTGAAACAGACCAGAACATTCTATCCTTTTTACCAAGGCCCATATTCAAGAAAAACAATTTAAACAGAGCCAATTCTATTGGGGTTTTATTAGATTCTAACAAATCCATGGAAGGAAAATACCAAACTCCAGTCCAATTTAGCATTCCACATGTGGGAAGGGTAATAGGTAACTCCAACCTCAAGCCATTTTGTTGCACCTAAGGAGCGGAGAGAAATGAAAAAAAAAAAAAAAAAAAAAAAAAAAAGTAGTGAAGTTCACAGTTTTGATGCACAAGATCACGAAATAACTGACATTTAATGATAACAAATAGAATGCTTCTTCTTTCCTCACACCTTAACGCCATATCAGTTAAGGCCTATTGAACACAGTACCATTTTACTCAGTGCATCATGTCCAGCTTTCAACAAAAGTGGCAAGACATACTAACTAGCAATAAACACAAGTATTAAAACAAAGATCAAACACCAGAACCAAACTCAGATACGTAATAGACAACATGCAGCAACAGATAAATAATGTAAGCAGAGAGATAAAATTCCTAAGAAAGTATCAAAAATTAATGTTGGACATAATAAAACACTGTACTAGAAATGAAGAATGCTGTTGATGGTCTCATTAGAAACAATCAAAAATAATAATTACAACAATATTTCAAGACATATACAGTAAAATATAAGTAGAAAATGGAATGTTAAAATGTAGAGGAATGAAGCTAAGGTGTAGAGTTTTTATTAGATTTTTCTTTACTTGTTCGTTTCCTTTTCTATGCAAGTACTGCTATATTGTTACGAGCCCCAAATAATGAATTATAAGATAGTATTTGCAAGCCTCATTGTAACCTCAAACCTGAAAACAGACAATGAATGGACAAAAAACTCAAAGCTATAAATTATATCATGCCACCAGAGGAAATAATCTTAACTAAAAGGAAGACAGGAAGGAGGAAAAGAAGAAAGACCATTTGGACTAAACTTTCCAATAAAAAGAAATAGAGTGGCTGAATAGATATGAAAAGCTGCACTCAAAGATCAGTTGCCTACAAGAAACACTTCATCTACAAAGATGCACATAGTCTGAAAGTAAAGGGATAAAAAAGGTGTTCTATGCGAAAGGAAACCAAATAAAGCAGGATTAGCTATACTTATATCAGACAAAACAGATTTCAAGATAAAAACTATAAGAAGGGACAAAGAAAGTCAGTATTTAATAACAAAGGGGTCAATTCTGGAAGTGAATATTACAATTGTAAATACATATGCATCCATCACTTGAGCACCCAGATACATAAAGCAAATATTGGTAGAGCTAAAGAGAGATAGGCCCCAATACAATAATAGCTGGAGACTTCAACACTCCACTCTCAGCACTGAACAAATCTTTCTGCAGAAATTTAACATAGAGAACATCAGACATAATCTGCTCTGTAGATGAAATAGACCTATTAGATATTTACAGAACATTTTATGCAACAGCTGCAGATTAAATATTATTTTTCTCAGAACATGAATAATTCTCAAGTATGGACCATACATTAGGTCACAAAATAAGTCTTAAAACATTCAAAAAATTGAAATATATCAAGCATCTTCTCTGATCCCAATGGAATAAAACTAGAAATTGATAACAAGAGGAATTTCTAAAACCATACAAACACATGGAAATTAATCAATATGTTCCTGAATAAGCAGTAATTCAATAAAATGTTACAAAGGAAATTCAAAAATTTCTTGAGACAACAGAAACACAATACCAAGGCTTATGGGATACAGCAAAAACAGTACTAAGAGTAAAGTTTATAGCTATATTCCTATGTCATAAAAGAAGAAAAACTTCAAATAATCTAATAATGTGTTATAAAAAACTGGAAGTCAAGAGCAAACTAAATTCAAAATTAGTAGAAAAATAGAAATAATAAAGGTTGCAGAAGAAACCAACGAATTTTAATGAAGAAAACAATACAAAAGATCAACAAAACAAAAAGTTGGCTTTTTGAAAAGATAAAGAAAATTGACAAACCTTTACCCAGACTAAGAAAAGAAAAGACCCAAATAAGTAAAATTAGAGATGAAAAAGGAGACATTACAGCAGATACCACCAAAATTCAAAGGATCATTAGTGGCTAGCGTAAACAACTATATGCCAATAAATTGGAAAATATAGAGGAAATAGATAAATTCCTAGACATATACAATCTACCAAATTTGAATCATGAAGAAATACAAAACCCAAACAGACCAACAAAAAAGTAGTCAAATCGAAGCCATAACAGAAAATCTTCTAGCCCAGGATTTGATGGCTTCACTGCTAAATTCTAACAAACATTTAAAGAAGTAATACAGCTATCCTCCTTAAACTATTTCAAACAAAAATTTAGAGGAGTAGGGAATATTTCCAAACTCATTCTACAAAGCCAGCACTATCCCGATACCAAAATCAGACTAAGACACATCTGAAAAGGAACACTATAGGACAATATCACTGGCGAATATTGAGTAAAATTCCTCAACAAAATACTAGCAAACATAACTTTACAACCCATTAAAAAGGTAATTTCTCATAATCAAGTGGGATTTATCCCAGAGATGCAAGAATGGTTCAACATATGTGAATCAGTTAATGTGATACATCATATAAACAAAATGTAAGACAAAAATCATATGATCATTTCAATTAATACTGAAAAATCACTTAAGAAATAACATCCCTTCATGATTAAAAACCTTCAATAAACACAGTGTAGAAGGGATGTACCTCAACAGAATGAAAGCCATATAATACAGACCCACAGCTAGTATCAGATGAAATAGGGGAAAAGTGAAAGCCTATTCTCTATGATCAGGAACATAACCAGGATTCCTACTTTCTCCACTGTTTTTTCAACACAGTTCTGCAAATCCTAGCTGGAGCAGTCATACAAGAGAAAAAAATGAAGAGCAACCAAATTCGAAAGGAAGAAATCACGTTATCTTTATTTGCAGCTGATACGATTTTATATTAAAAAAACTAATGACCCCACTATAAAACTATTAAAGTTGATAAACAGTAAAGTTTCAGGATACAAAATCAACCTACAAAAATCAGTAGCATTCTATATGCCAACAGTGAACAATATGAAAAAGAAATCAGAAAAGTAACTCTATTTACAATAGCTACAAGTTAAATTAAATACATAGGAAATAATGCAAGTGAAAATCCTCCACAATGAAAATTACAAAACCTTGATAAAATAAATTGAAGAAGACACAAAAATGGAAAGATATTGTACGTTCATAGGTCAGAAGATTCGAGATTGTTAAAAAGTTTATACTACCCAAAGCAACCTACAGATTTAATGCAATCCTTGTGAAAACATGAATGACATTCTTCATGATAATACCAGAAATCCATCCTAAAATGTATGTGAAACCAGAAAATACCCAGAGTAACCAAAACTATTCTAAGCAAAAATATAAAACTAAAAAAATCATATTACCTGACTTGAAATTATGCTACAGGCTATAATACCCAAAGAAGCATGGTATTTGATGATGAGAGACACATACATCAGTGGAACAGAATAGGGAACCCATAGATAAATCCACACATCTACAGTTAACTCATATTAAACAAAGCTGCCAAGAACATACATTGGGGAAAGTACAGTCTCTTCTATAAATAGTGCTAGGGAAAGTACACATTCAAATGCAGAGGAATGAAACTACACTCCTATCTCTCACCATATACAAACATCAAGTCAAATAGAGTAAACACTTAAATCTAAGACCTGAAACTATGAAACTACTAAAAGAAACATTGTGGAAACTCTCCAGGACATTGGACTTGGCAAAGAATCCTTACCACAAGCAAAGGCAACCAAAACAAAAATGGACAAATCGGATCACATCAACTTACAAAGTTTCTGCATGTAAAAGGAAACTATGAACAAATGAAGAGACTGCCCAAACCGTGGGAGAAAATATTTGCAAACTACCCATCTGACAAGGGATTAATCAACAGAATATCTAAGAAGCTGAAACAACTTTATAGAAAATAGGTAATAATCCAATTTAAAAAATGGGCAAAAGACCTGAAAAGACAAATCTCTAATGAAGACATACAAATGGCCAAAAGGCATATGAAAAGGTTCTCAACATCATTCAACATCAGAAAAATGCAACTCCAAACTACAATGAGATAACATTTCACCCCAGTTAAAATGGCTTTTATCCAAAGACAAGCAAGAATGTGAAGAAAAGGATGCTGGCAAGGATGTGAAGAAAAGAGAACCCTCATACGCTGTTGGTGGGAATGTTAATTATTACAACCAACCTGGGAAATAGTGTGGAGGTTCTTCAAAATGATAAAAAAACAGAGCTACTGTGATCCAGAAATCTCACTGCTAGCTATGTACCAAAAAGAAAGGAAATTAGTATATTGAAGAGATATGTGCACTCCCATGTTTATTGCAGTGCTCTTCACAATAGCCAAGATTTGAAAGTGACCTAAGTGTCCATCAACAGATGAATGGATAAAAAAATGTGGTGCATGTACACAATGGAGTACTATTCAGTCATGAGAAGAGTGAAATTCTGTCACTTGCTACAACATGGATGGAATTGGAGGTCATGTTAAGTGAAATAAGTCAGACACAGAAAGACAAACTTTTCATATTATCACTTATTTGTAGGAGCTAAACATTAAAATAATTAAATTCATGTTGATAGAAACTAGAATGATGGATAACAGAGGCCAGGAAGAGTAGTGGGATGATGGCACAAAAGTGAAGATGTTTAATGGTTACAAAATATAGCTAGAAAGGATGAATGAGACCTAGTATTTGCGAGCACACAGGATGACTATATTCAAAAATGATATAATTGTACACCTTAAAAAAACTAAAATGCTATAATTGGACTATTTGTGATACAAAGGATAAATGCTTCAGGTGATGGATTCCCTCCAAAAACTAAAAAATAAGAACATAAAGGTGAAATAAAATAAAATAGCTAAAAGAGTATAATTTTTGTGTAACAAAAAGGATAAATACTTGAGGTGATGGAAGCCGCATTTATCCTGATGTGATTACTATGCACTGCATGCCCATATCAAAATATCTCACATAAGCTATAAATATATATACATATTGTATACCCACGAAACAAAAGCAACAACAAAAAGAAGCCAGATGGTCGGGAACTTATGGAGTATGAGGGAATGCGATAAAAATTACATCTAACATTTCCTAAGAAACTATCCAAATCGGAGTGGAATAAAGTAAAATAATTAGTGTTGAGGGGAAAATAATCCCCAACCTAGAATGTCATATCCTGTGAAATTACCCTTTAAATGTGAAGCAACAATAAAGACTTTGTCAGTTTTTTGGCAGTAGATCTCACTTACAAGAAATGTTAAAAGAAGTTCCTCAAAGAGAATAAAAATAATGCAGGTAAGAAACTCTAGATCTACATTAAAAAAGTAAGGACATTAGAGACAAAATAAGTGAACTTAAAATACCAATTCTTATTTTTCTTATTCTTAATTGATTTAATAGAAAACAGGTCAAAATAATGATAGCAGTAACATATTTGATAATTACAGTTTATCTACAAGTAAAATGAGTGATAGAAATAATACAATGAGGAGGGAAAGA
Source organism: Colobus angolensis palliatus (assembly GCF_000951035.1). NCBI lineage: Eukaryota > Metazoa > Chordata > Mammalia > Primates > Cercopithecidae > Colobus > Colobus angolensis. The sequence continues at coordinate 228,386 of NW_012116611.1, forward strand.
CCAATAGAAATATTTTGTCATTTATAAGCATCTTGCACCCGTGGTGAAGTGATATAGTGTCATTTAAAAGCAGACTTTTATTAACTGCAAATATATACTGCAAACTCTGAAGCAACCACTAAAAGGAGAAAAAAACATGAATAATTGATATTCTAAAAGAGGAGGGCATATGGAAATGTATAACAAGTTCAATTAAAACCCAAAAAGAGAGAAAAAGAGAAGACAAACCTAGTCATAAACCACAAGGGCAACACACAGAAAACATTAACCTATATGATATGTATTAATCCAACTATCTCAATAATTACTTTCAATTCTAATACCCGAAATATAACAATTAAAACAAAATTTTCAAAGTGGATCAAAAGACAAGACTCAACTACATGTTGTCTATAAAAACCCACATTAAATATAAAGACATATATAGATTAAAACTGAAGAGATGAAGAAAGATATACCATGCTAACTCTAATCAAAAGCAAGCTGGAATAGACAATATTTGAGCAAACTTCACAGCAAATAAAATTAATGGGGATAAAGGTGGCATTACTTATAGATATAAATGTAAATTTTCTAATAAGCATTAATAACCTTCACTGTGTGTGTATGTAACAACAGAGTATGGGACGCAAAAATGCTCATGTGAGACAACAACAAAATATGTAAGGCAGAAACTGATAGAACTGTAAGAAACAATAGATAAATCCTTTATGGGGACTTCAACCCCCTCCATCATAAATGACCTCATCCTGCTGTCAGGAAATCGTTAAAGACATTAGTGAACTCAAGATCATCAATCAACTGGATATAATTGACATCTATAGACTACTTCATCCAACAACAACAGAATATATGTTCTTCTTAAGCTTACATAAAACATTCACCAAGATAGACCATATGCTGAACCATAAAATGCACCTCAACTTATAATAATAAAATTACACAAAGTATGCTCTCAGACCAAAATGTAATTAAACTAGAAATCAATAATTGAAAAAAAGCTTAAAAATCTCAAAATACTTAATTGTTAAACAGCACACTTCTAAGTAACATATGGGTCAAATAAAAAAGTCTCAAGAGATATTAAAATATTTTGAAATAAATGAAAATAAAAACCCAAGTTATCAAAATTTGAGGAAAGCAGAAAAAATCAGCGATTAGAGAGAAATTTATAACATTGAAGGCATATATTAGAAAATAAGACCCATCTGAAATCTTTTACTTTAAGAAAGTAGAACAAGGCACATTAAGTTCAAAGTAGGCAGAAGAAAAAAGTAATAATAAAATATGTAATAAATCAATAAAATTAAAAATAAGGAAATTGAGAGAGAAAAATCAATGAAACCAAAGGCTGGTTCTTTGAAAACCTAAATAATACTGATAAGTTTCTAGCCAGGCTTAAAAAAAAAAAAAAAAAAAAAAAAAAAATTCAGAGCAGATAGAATAAAAAGTAAAAGAGGGGACCTCAATGCAGGTCATATGGATATTAAAACAGTAATAAATAGTGTGAACTATGTTATTACCACAAATTTGATAACAAATGAAATGCGCTAATTTCAAGTCTTGAGTCTATAGCCTGAGAAGCAGTGAGTGCCAATGGTGCAACTTCCAATCCCAGGGCAGTATGTACCCCAACTGGTTCTTGGGCTACAGAATTACAAGAGTGGTTACAAGAGTGGTTTTTATACACAGGAAATGATGTCACTTTTGAACAAAGATTTTTCTTTCTACCTTCCCAATCTGTATGCCTTTCACTTCCCTTTCTTACTGCATTAGCTAGTATTTTCAGTACAGGGTGGAAAAAGAGCAATATGGTAGAGGACATCTTCTGGTGTCATTCCTGATATTAGCAAGCAAGAAAACATCTAGTTTTTGATCATAAGTATGATTTTAACTATATGTTTTTCTAGATGTGTTTAATCAACTTAAGGAATTTTTTCTCTATTCCTAGTTTGCTCAGCGTTTTTATCATGAATGAATTTTGAATTTCATCAAATGCTTTTCCAGAATTTATAGATATAATTGTGTGATTTTTGTAAACCTGTTGATATGATGGATTCCATTAATTGATTTTCAAATGTTGAACCAGCTTTTCTTACCTGGTATAAACCCTACTTGATCATGAGGTATAATTTTTATGCGTTCTCGGATTTTATTTGTAAATATTTTGTTGAGGAGTTTTGCATCTATGTTCACAAAAGATATTTGCCTGTAGTTTTCTTTTCATGTAATGTTTGTGTTTAGTTTTGGTATTAGGGCAATGTTGGCTTCATAAAATGAGTTAGACATATTGCCTTTGCTTTCATCTCCTGAAAGAAATTGTAGAGAATTGGGCTTTTTCTTTATTTTATTTTTCAATTAATGAAATAATTAGAGACAGAGTCTTGCTCCATTGCCCCAGCTGAAGTGCAGTGGTATAATTACAGGTCATTGCAGCTGTGAACTTTGCACTCAAGTGATCTTCTCACTTCAGCCTCCTGAGTAGTTGGGACTGCAAGTGTATGCTACCATGCATAGCTAATTGCTTTTAATATTTTTATAGATATATGAATCTCACTATGTTGCCAAGTCTTGCCTTAACTCTTGGCTTCAAATGATCCTCTCTCCAGCATCCTAAAGCCCTGGAATTAATTACAGGTGTGAACCACCAGAACTCGCCAATTTTCTTAAATATTTGCTAGGTTTTTCAGTGAATCCATCTGAGTCTGGATCTTTGTTTTGGGACGTTATTAGTTACTGATTCCATTTTTAAAATAAATACAGGTTCATTCAGATTGTCCATTTCTTCTTGTATGAATTTTGGCAGATGTATTAGCCCATTCTCACACTGCTAATAAAGACATACTCAAGACTAGTTAATTTATAAAAGAAAAAGGTTAATTGACTCACAGTTCAGCATGGCTGGGGAGGCCTCAGAAAACTTACAATCATGGAGGAAGGGGAAGCAAACATATCCTTCTTCATATGGTGGCAGCTGGGAGAAAACTCCTTATAAAACCACCAGATCTCACGAAAAATCACTCACTATAGTGAGAACAGCAGCATGGGGGAACTGCCCCTATGATTCAATTATCTCCACCTGGTCCCTCCCATGCTATGTGGGGATTATGGGACTTACAATTCAAATTGAGATTTGGGTGAGGACACAGCCAAACCTTATCAGCAGAGTAATAGTTATTTTTTATTGCTTGATTGATTGATTGTTTGAGACAGAGTCTCACTCTGTCACCCGGACTGGAGTGCAGTGGCGTGATCTCGGCTCACTGCAACCTCTGCCTCCTGGGTTCAAATGATTCTCCCGCCTCAGCCTCCTGAGTAGCTGGGACTATAGATGCCCACGACCATGCCTGACTAATTTTTGCATTTTTAGTAGAGAAGGGGTTTCACCATATTGGCCAGCCTGGTCTCGACCTCCTGACCTTGTGATCGGCCTGCCTCAGCCTCCCAAAGTACGGAGATTACAGGTGTGAGCCACCACACCCAGCCATAATAATTAATTTTATATGTCAACTTTATTGGGTGAAGATATGTTTAGATTAAACATTGTTTCTGGGTATGCCTGTGAGCATGTTATTGAATGGGAGGACCATTTAAATTTGTGAACTCAATCAAGTAAATCGACCTCCCTAATATGGGTGGACCTCATCCAATATGTTGACCATTTAAATAGAATACATTTACTCGTTTTACTTCCTTGATTGCCTGCTTAATTAATAAGCAATTATAGCAAGACTGCTGGACATTTATTGCTTTCCTATCTCAGCAATGAACAAGTAAAATTTGAATCTGAAACCAAAATACTGTTTACATTAGCAGCCTCCAAAAATACTTAGCTATAAATCTAATAAAACATGTAGATATTAGTCCATTTTCCTACTGCTATGAAGAAATACCTGAGACTGAGTAATTTATAAAGAAAAAGAGGTTTAATGGAATCACAGTTCCACATGGCTAAGGAAGCCTCACAATCATGGCAGAAGGTGAAGGAGGAGCAAAGGCATGTCTCACCTGGTGGCAGGCAAGAGAGCATGTGCAGGGGAACTGCTCTTTATGAAACCATCAGATCACATGAGACTTATTCACCATTATGAGAACAGCACAGGAAAACCTCACCCTCATGATTCAATTACCTGCCACTAGGTCCCTCCCATGACACGTGGGGATTATGGGAGCTACAATTTAAGATGAGATTTGGGTGGAAATGCAGCCAAACCGTGTCAATATACAAGATCTATATGAGAACAATAACAAAGCATTGATGAAATAAATTAAAGAACAAAGTAAATGAAAAGATAGTCCATGTTAATGAATAGGAAGAGTCAATAGTGATAAGAAGTAAGTTCTTCCAAATTGTATCTACAGATCCAATTCAATCTCTATCAAAAGTGCAGCATGTTATTTTGTGGGTATAAAGAAAGTGATTCTAAAGTTTACATGGAGAGGAAAAAGACCCAAAATAGGAAACAGAATATTGAAGATAAAAACAAAGTAGAAAGACTCACACTATCTGACTTCAAAATTTACTGTAAAACTATAGTAATATAAAAAGCATCATATTTGTGAAAGAATAGATAAATAAAGGTAACAAAATAGAGGATCCAGAAATTGACCCATATGAGTGTAGCCAACTATCTTTGAAAAGGAAGCAAAATAATACAATGGAGTAAATAGAGTCTTAAAGAAATAGTATTGGAATTACTGGATTTCGACACGGAAAAAAAAATGAACTTACACCCAGATATTACACTCTTCACAAAAATAAACTCAGAATGGATTATAGATTTAAACACAAAACACACAACTACAAACTCCTAGAAAATAATGTTGAAGAAAACCTAGATGATTTGAGTATGGCAATGACTTTTAAGATCCAGCACCATAGGCATGATCCGTGAAAGAAATTAAGCTGGGCTTCATTAAAAATAAAAACTTCTTCTCTGTTACAGGAATGTCAATAGAAAGAGAAGATGAGCCGCATACTGAGAGAAAATATTTGCAAAAGACCCATATGAAAAAGGACAGTAATCCAAAATTTATAAATAACTCTTAAAATCAATAATAAGAAAACAACTGACTAAAACATGACACAAAAACTTAACAGTTACTTCACGAAAGAAATATACAAATGACAATCAAGCATGTTTGTAGATGTTCCACATCATGTGTCATCAGGGAGATGCAAATTGAAACAACTAAATATGACACACCTATTAAGATGGTTAATATAAAAAATTAACAGCACCAAATGCTAACAAGAATGTGTAGCATCAGGAAATCATATTCACTGCTGTGGAGATAAAAAATGGAGCAGCCACTTTGGAAGACAGTTTGGTGCTTTTTAGAAAAATTTACTATAGGATACGGCAATCACACTTCTTGGTATTTACCCAAAGGAACTGAAAAGTATATCCACACAAAACTGCACGCGGATGTTTATAACAGCTTTATTTGTAAGTTCCAAAAACCTGGAAGCAACAAAGATGTCCTTTAGTGTGGGAACATATAAATAAACTGTGAACCATTCAGACAAGGGATTACTATTCAGCACACACACACACACACACAAAATAAATGAGATGGCAAACCGTAAAATGACATGGAGGGACCTTAAATGGATATTACTAAATGAAAGAGGCCAGTCCGAAAATGCTAGATACTGTATGATTCCAACTATATGGCTTTCTGGAAAAGGCATATCTATAGAGACAGTTCAGTCATTGCCAAGGTTTGGGGGAGGGAGGAATAAATAAGTGGAGCACAGAGAATTTTTAGGGCAGTGAAAATACAATGTATAATACCATGATGGTGGATATAAGTCAATATACATTTCTCCAAACCCATAGAATGTACACACCAAGAGTGAACTCTAATATAAACTGTGAACTTTGGGTGATAATGATACATCGATGCAGATTCACCGAGTGTTACAAATGTACCACTTTGGTTGGGGATGTTTATAATGGCAGAGGCTAGATTTGTGTGAGAATAGGGGCTATATAGAAAACCTCTGTACCTTCTTCTTAATTTTGCTAGGAACTGTAAAATGTGATGTCTTAAAAAGTAAATCTAGACACAACATTTGCAACATTCATGAAACTTGACTCAAGATGGTTCATGAACAGAAATATAAAATGCAATAGTATTTTATTTATTATTTATTTTAGCAAAATTGTTTTTGAAGTATTGCAAATTAAAAGAATAATGAACTACTACGACATACCTATTGAAATGTTTAAAAACTTATTGACAATAATAAATGCTAGAGAGTTTGAATAACAATATAAACTCATTGATTGTTAGTGGAATGCAAAATGGTTGAGGTACTTTGGAAGACAGGCAGTCTCTTACAAAACTGTATGATCACAGTCACCACATGACCCAATCGTCATGCTCCTAGTTATTATAAAATTGATTTCATAACCTATAATAACACAAAAACCCAAGCATAGTATTTATTGCAGCTTTATTTATTATTGCCAAAAGCTGGAAGCAAACAGATGAGCTATCAAACCATGAAAAGACAAAAAAAATATTAAGTGATTCTTGATAAAGAATCCTAAGGTTCCAATTGTATAACTTTCTGGAAAAGGTAAAATTATAAAGACAAAGTAACCCATGGTTATCTGGGCTTTAGGGGTGATAAAGAGGTAGAAACAAATAAAGATCAAGGGATTTGGGTTACAGTAAAGTTTTTCTGTATTTTACAGTGAATGAAAGGCAGTGCGATTGCGGTGAATGCAAGGCATCATGCATTTTTCAAAACCTGTAGAACTTTACTGCACGGAAACTGGTGCATGTGCAAATTTAAAAACATAATTCAGGTGGTCAGAGGGTGACTTAAAAATGCAGAGTGTGACAGGATAATCTAACTGTATTACAAACTTGTAAAACAACCTCACTTAATGGGAGAGGGAGAAAAGGTGCTGACTCAAGCAACTTTGGAAATGAGTAGGATCTGTAAGCATAAGACTATGAGAACTACACATGAGCACTGTAGTCTAGCTGAGAAAATAGCTTCCCATGGGTGCAATGGCTCTACTATACATGTATACTGGAATTAAACATTTAATTAAATACATGGCTGAAGGATCATTTTTTTCTTTCTTTTTTTCTTTTTTCTTTCTTTTTTTGAGACAGAGTCTTGCTGTCGCCCAGGCTGGAGTGCAGTGGCAGGCAGGATTTCTGCTCACTGCATGCTCCGCCTCCCAGGTTCATGCCATTCTCCTGCCTCAGCCTCCTGAGTAGCTGGGACTACAGGCGCCTGCCACCAAGCCCGGTTAATTTTTTTTTTTTTTTTGTATTTTTAGTAAAGACGGGGTTTCACCGTGTTAGCCAGGATGGTCTTCATCTCCTGACTTCGTGATCCGCCCTCCTCGGCCTCCCAAAATCCTGGGACAGTTTTCTTATAGTTGGGGTAAGAGTTTATAGATAAAGAAAGAAATGAAAACCTATCCATATGGTAATGGATGAGAACTGGAAACATCAGTATGAACTCATGTTTAGCTTAATATAGATACAGATGGTTACCGTATAGAACTATTTATAGATATGTGTGTATACAAACTTATCATACACAAGTACTTTTTTCTCTGTCAGCTGAGTGAGCCTAAAAGAAGTGATACATGAGTAACAATGAGCCCATCTAGTGGCTAAATAATGATTTCTAACACCATTCTCCAATAAAGGCACCAGGGCTCACTGGAGAACTGGCTGGTTATAGGACTAGGGTAGAAAACATACAAGATGGGTCTGTCGCATCTTGTGGTGCCAAGAAGCAAGAAAATGCTCACAACATATGTACATACATACATAAATACATGCACATACACACATACAAAGATAGGGATATATCAAAGAATCACAGGAGTCAGCTGAAATAGGCTCCAATGTCAAAACGTAGATAATTTTAAACAATGAAATAAAGTGGCAGCACTAGATTTTAATCCACAGTATACAATAAATCTCTATACATTTATACTGATATAAGTATATGATTAAATATATTAATTAATGGAAATGAATTATGAGTTTCCCATGCAAAGAATTGCTAATAATTTATGTAGACACCCTGCCCTCAAGGACGGGATGCAAATACTCTTATGTATGGTATGCACATAGTGACTTCCTTCCAAAGTGTATAATATAGAAAGAAGGAAAAATAGTATATTTACAGTGGTGCAGCAATGTAACAAAGGTTACCTCAGGCTGTCAGTCAAAGTCAACATCAACAGCCATAAATCATTTTGATGATATGGATTCTTGATATTGATGAAAATGGTACTCTACCTCTGTGGTCTTCCTCCCAATAACACATAACCCATGATTTACAATTAGAAAGATATAGAGCAAATTGCAATAGTAAACATTTTACAAAATGCTTAACTAATACTCCTTAAAACTTTTTTTTTTTTTTTTTTTTTTGAGACGGAGTTTCGCTCTGTCTCCAGGCTAGAGTGCAGTGGCATGATTTCGGCTCACTGCAACCTCCAACTCCCTGGTTCAAATGATTTTCCTGCCTCAGCCTCCCGAGTACCTGGGATTATAGGCATGTGCCACCACGTCCAGCTAATTTTTTTTTTTGTATTTTTAGTAGAGACAGGGTTTCACCATATTGACCAGGATGGTCTCGATCTTCTGGCCTCATGATCCGCCCGCCTTGGCCTCCCAAAGTGCTGGGATTACAGGCGTGAGTCACCACGCCAGGCCTACTACTCCTTAAAACTTCTAAGTTAATCGAAAACAAGAAAAGTCTGAGAAACTGCCATAGCCAAGAGGACCCGAAAGAGAAATGACAACTAAATGCAATGTGTTATCCTGCATGAAATCCCTAAAAAGAAAAAAAAAAAAAAAGACATTAGGTAAAAACTAAGGAAATCTCTGTGAATTATGGAATTTTGTTAATATCAATGCATCGGTATTGGTTCATTAATTGTAACACATGTGTCATAATAATGTAAGGTGTTAGTAGGTGAAATTGAGCTCAGAGTGTATGGGAATCCTCTATACTATCTTTTCAGCTTTCCTGTAAATATGTAAGTGATATGAGAATAAAGAGTACTAAAAATGATTACAACATTGACTAACATATAAAGATTGAATAAATATATTACATATTTCTAGAATAAGAATAATGCAGGAAATATTTTTCAAGAAAGTAGGACCTCAGCTGAACCTTGGATAGAAAATGGACAAGATGATTATTACCTATGTAAAAAAGTAAAAATATTTCTGAATCGTTTGGCCCACTGAATTTTGTCAAATTGATCATTACTATTTTCTCATGTTCACTAATACACATTTTTCTCTAGTATTTATAAACTCTGAAGACAGGGCATGTTTTTATTCCATAAATTGCCTACTACTGTATCTTTCTCGAATAAATGCTTCTCAAGAAGTATTTGATGACTTAAAATAAACACATATGTTTAAATGTAAGCTATACAGTATCCTTTATCTATGCTAAAACATAACTTTTCTAATAATTTCAGAAATAGAAAGATTAGAATATCAATATTGTTCTGTGTTAATCGGTTCTAAACATGGTTCTATTAACAGGTGACTTTTTAAGGGTAATATGAAGATTGGTTTTGTTTTATGGTTTGCTTCTTTTTTTTTTAATACAGATTATAATGATCTCTTCTTAGGGCAGCTTCAGAAATTTGTGTTTTTAAAATGTCCTTAAGGTGATTCTGATTAGCAGCTAGGTTCAAGACTCACTGATTTATAATCTTGCTTGATAGTGTTAATTTTTGTGAGGAGAGACTCTGCCCAAGCCCACAGGTTTCTAACACCTAGACAAGGTCATTGTAATACCTGAAAAACGCAAAAAGAAAATTATTTTTAATCTTAGCACTCAGTATGTTTTCACTGTTTTTAAAATCAGCATTTTGTTGTTATTCTCTTTTCCTGACATGTATAGTTAATTATTTTCCCAACAGATTTGAGTTGCACATACTCTTTATGTATTAGGAGGTAACATTTTAATTCACATTTATTAAAACCTTACTTCCGTAGCTCTAGTTCTATGAATTTATGGAGAGAAAATTAGTATTGAGAGTGTCAATACAAACAGTCCAGAATAATAAGACCAATTTTAAAATAAATATCTTAATTTATTCCATAAAAAACTTTTATTTTGCTCTTTTATGAGTCACAGGTTTGTTTTCATTTTTGTTTTTGTTTTTGTTTTTGAGGAAGACTATAGTAAAGTCAGTATCTTATCATTTTCTTTCACCTTCACTTGCAAGATTCAATTTAAAATGTTACAGCACTGGCTGTCAATACGATACCCTGAACATGAAAACAATGGATAAAGATGTTGATCACAGCAAAATAGAAAACCTAGGATTTGTGACAGAAAAAGTGACCAGAGCATAGGAAATGTTCACGTAGCTCATGCATGACTTTTGATAATTGGGTCTTTTTCTGGATATAGTTGAAAGATAAACATAAATTGAAACTGACACCACTGGAAAGAATAGGAAAAAACGCTTCTTCATCTCTTTATTACTACATTCATTCTATTTCCAAGGTAGAAAAACTGATTACCTAATTGAAAAAAAAAAACTACAGAAACTTGCAACAAGGCATGTCCTAGGAAATCTTGAGACACAGGGGTCGTGAGGGAAGTTCTCAATGGAACTGAAGTTTCTAATGTGTGTGGGCTTGACCATATCAGATCTTCTACAAGATGTAAGAATGGTACACAACATTTCTTTAATATCCATGAACATCTTTCTTTTGTCTAACTAATACACCACCACCCATTCTTCCTTGCCAAACCCTGGCATTGAATATTGAAATGAAAACTATATTTTTCTCTTTGGTTCTTACCATAGTCCATTTGTGTTGCCATAAAGGAAAACCCGAGGCTGGGTAATTTATTTTAAAAAGAAGTTTATTTGGCTCACATGTCTTCAGGCTGTACAAGAACCGTGGCACCAACATCTGTTTCTGATGAAGGCCTCAGACTATTTCTACTCATGATGAAAAGTGAAAGGGAGCTGGTGTGTGTAGAAATTTCATGGTGAGACAGGAAGCACAGAGGGAGAGAGAGAGACAGAGAGACAAAAAGATAGAGAAAGTGGAGAAGTGCTAGGTTCTTTTAAACAATTATCTCTCTCAGGAACTAATAGAGCATGAACTCACTCATTACCATGAGGACAGGACCTAGCCATTCAGGAGGGATCCACCCCACGACCCAAATACCTACCACTTGACCCCACTTCCAACACTGGGGACCAAATTTCAACATGAGGTTTGGAAAAACAGACATCCAAACTATGGCAGCTCCCTTGATCCTTTCTTATAGTAGAAGATAGGACTTAGTTAATATTTCATTACATTACACTTGTGAGTTCTGAAGCTAAGGTTAGGTTTTACTTTAATTCGTCTCTATACCTACATAACTTAGAAAATATGAGTTTCTAGTGCAGTTCACACTAATTTACTAGAGTTCAATATTCAGTTTTAGACTGGAAACCCTAACATTCAATTGTGTTCATTTTTCATTCTTTGCCTTTTTATGTATTTGTCTTTCTCAGAAACCTCACAAGAAGAAATGATGTCAAGGCTGAGATTTAGTATTGCTTAGTTTGCTGGCTAAATATCACCTAAATACCACTCAATTTCAATAGGCATAATCATGAATGAAAGTGACTAGAATGAATGGCCTAGCTGTCTATTCAATATCCTGAATGTATGCTCTTGGGATCACGGCTATGTGGAGGAAACACAAAATATTTAATGAGAAAAAACAGTGAATGTGCAGGTATACAGCTTACTGCCCAGAACCCGTTATTTTCTTATAATAAAAATAGGTTTCCAGGATGAAAGACTCATTCAACATTCATTCCAGAAGATCACACTTTGTATTTGCTTTATAATAATTGCTTATTGACTTGCGAAACACAAGTGACATTTGCTTCTCTTATTAATGATAATACCAGAAAATCATAAAAATAGAGTGGACTTCAAATTTACCTAACTTACTTACTACCTCAATTTTAAAACTAAAAAAGAATTGCAAATGAAGAATTTCAATCCCAGAAATTTCAGTGAGTCACAACTATGACTGTCAGCACAGCTGGGACTATAACATGTTCTCCCAGTTCTGACTGTTTTCCACTCAACCTCACTGCTTTGTTGGTGTTGCAAGAGTTAACATTAAAATGTGAAATATAAGCTCACTAACAATGAATCCTAATTACTAAAGGTACTGTAAGAAGCATAGCAGAACCAATAGAAGATTGTGCTGCTACGCTTAAACATAGGGACAAATTTTCTGACATTAACAGAGTACTTAAGAGTAAGAAATATTCTTTAGCTACAGTGTTATTATTTTTACTTTTTAAAGTTTGTAGAAATTAAATATGCACGTAACTTAATAAATCAAACAGCTTTATAATATTTGGTGAGAAAAAAAAAATAGCTCGCCCACTCATTCTCCGCTGATATCTTCCCAGAGACATTTTCAAGTATTTTAGATAACATTTTAAATGTTAACCTCCATTTCTTTAAATAAGATTGAATATTGATGTATTAAACTATTCCTGCAATGGTATGAAGAAATACCCAAGACTGAGTAATTTATAAAAAGAGATTTAATAGGCTCATAGTTCTGCAGGCTGTACAGGACGCATAGCAATATCTGCTTCTGGCGAGGCCTCAGAAAGTTTCCAATCATGGTGGAAGGCAAAGACAGAGCAGGTGTATCAGGTGACAAGGACAAGAGCAAGAGAGTGAGAGATTTTGAGGTGAGGGTGTCACATACTTTTGAACAACCAGATCTCATTTGCACGCAGTGAGAGCTCACGTATTATCATAGAAATGGCCCAAGCCATTCGTGATGGATCCGCTCCATGATCCAAACATCGCCAACCAGACCCCACCTTTAAGACTGGGGATTACATTTCAACATGAGATTTGGGTAGGGACACATATTCAAACTATATCAATTGATATTTATTGATTTTATAATTTTGGGCATTAGCCATTGAATTTTCACTGTGAAATATAAATATCTAGCTGTATTTTTCATCCCCATTTTGCAATATACACAGGCACATTTCACACTCACCTATGAATATAATTTTACTATAGTTTTATTTAGATCAACATTCAGATTTTGCGTGCTTACTTTATGAATATTATGGGCAACTTATAACATAGTTTGGATACTTTTTCTTTTGTGTACTTTATTTTATTTTGCCTGGAATTAATTATTGCTTTGCTTGTTTTTTATTTGTTTCAGTGGATTTATATATTTTAACAGCTGTATTAAGGTATTTTTGACCAATAGAAATTTTATATGTTTACAGAGTACATTATATTTATATATATATACACATTATGAAATGATTAAATCAACTAACATATCCATCACGTCACATACTTATTTATTTTGTGATGAGAGTATTTGAGATGTACTCTCCTAGCAATTTACTAGTATAGTATATGTATTAGGCCATTCTCACATTGCTGCAAAGAAATAACTGAGACTGAGTAATTTATAAAGAAAAGAGTTTTAATTGGCTCTTTTAAATATTAAGAGTTTTAAATCGCTTTGTGAGCCATTTAATTGGCTCACAGTTCTGCAGGCTATACAGGAAGCATGGCCAGCATCTGAGGAGGCCTCAGGGAGCTTTACTCACGGTGGGAGGCGAAGAGGGAATAGGCATTTTACATGGCAGGAGCAGGACCAAGCTAGGGAGGAGGTGTTAAATACTTTTAAATAACAGGGTCTCATGAGAATTCTATCATGAGAACAGCAACTATAGGATGGTACTAAACTATTCATGAAGGATCCACCACCATGACACAATCACCTGCCACAAGACCCCATCACCAACACTGGGGATTACAATTTGACATGAAATTTGAGCAGTGACATCATTTAAATTGTATCACTATACATGATTATTAAATAGTCACCATGCTCCAAAATAGACCTATGAAACTTATTCATTCTAACAGAAAGCTTTTACCCTTTGACAAACATCTACCCATTCTCCCATCTCAACCCTAAAGATGACTTTGAGCCACCATTATTCCACTCTCTGCTGTTATGAGTTTGACGTTTTAAGAATCAACATATAAATGAAATTATGCAGTATTTGTTATTCTGCGCCTGGTTTATTTCACTTAACATCCTACAAATTTATCCCATGATTTAACAAATGTCAGGAATTCCTTTTTTTTAAGGCTCAATAATATTCTCTTGTGTATATATACCATGTTTTCTTTATCCAGTAGGCAGCGTATAATTGGATCTTTATTTTTTTTATGTATTCAGTCCCTACATGACATTTTATTGGAGAATTTAATACATTTATATTTAAAGTAATTATTTATAGGTAAGAACTTAACTATTGTCATTTTCTTAATTGTTTTCTCAATGTTTTTGTTGTTCCTTTGTGTCATTCTTCTTCACATGTGCTCTTCCTTTGTGATCGATGATTTTTCTGTAGTGGTATGCTATGATTTGTTTCTGTTCTCTATTTTTGGTGCATCTACTACAGATTTTCTCTTTGTGGTTACCATGAGGCTTACAAAAAATTTATGGTTAAAGCAGCCTATGATAAACTGATAACAACTGACTTTAGACTGCACACAAAAAACTCTACATTTTAACTTTTCCTTCCTCTATCTTTTACATTATTGATGCTGCAATTCACATCTTTTATGTATCATGTATTCCTTAACATATTATTGTACCTATCATTATTTTAATACTTTCATCTAATTTTTATGACAATTAAAAGTGATGTATACTTTTGTATGACAATTAAAGTGATAATATGCACCATTACAGTATTAATGTGTTCTAAATTTGAGTATATTCTTACTTTTATATTCTTAATTTTATAAGTATTTATGCTATTAGTTTGCATCCTCTTATTTCAACTTGAAAAACTTCCCTTAGCATTTCTTTTTTTAATATATATTTTCAAATTTTATTTCAGATTCAAGGGGGTACATGTGCAGGTTTGTTGCATGTATATTGCATGATGATGAGGTTTGGAGTACCATTAGTCCCATCACCCAGGTAGTGAGCATAGTACCCAGTAGTTCATTTTTCAAGCCCTGACCCCTCTGTCTCTCCCCTCTCTAGTAGTCCCCCGCATCTAATATTGCTATCTTTATGTCCATGAGTACCCAATGTTTATCTCCCACTTATAAATGAGAACATGTGGTATTTGCTTCTTAATCCTCCATCAATTAGCTTAGAATAATGGCCTCCAGCTGCACTGATGTTGCTGCGAAATACATGAATTCATTCCTTTTTATAGCTGCATAGTATCTCATGGTGTCTGTGTACCCCATTTTATTTATAAAATCCATCATTGATGGATATCTAGGTTGATTCCATATCTTTGGTATAGTGAACAGTGCTGTGATAAATACACAAATACATGTGTCTTTTTGATAGAATGATTTATTTTCTTTTGGATATATATTCAGTGAAGGGATTCCTGAGTCAAATGGCAGTTCTGCATTAAGTTCTTTGAGAAATCACTAAACGACTTTTTCACAGTGGCTGAACTACTTTACATTCCCACCAACAATGTAGGAACATTCACTTCTCTCTGCAGCCTCACCAACATTTGTTGTTTTTTGACTTTGTAATGATAGCCATTGTGGGCCGGGCACGGTGGCTCACGCCTGTAATCTCAGCACTTTGGGAGGCCAAGGCGGGCAGATAACGAGGTCAGGAGATCCAGACTATCCTGGCTAACACGGTGAAACCCCGTCTCTACTAAAAAAATACAAAAAATTAGCCCGGCGTGGTGGCCGGCACCTATAGTCCCAGCTACTAGGGAGGCTGAGGCAGGAGAATGGGGTGAACCTGGGAGGCGGAGCTTGCTGTGAGTGGTGATGCGCCGCTGCACTCCAGCCTGGGCGACAGAGCTAGACTCCCTCAAAAAAGAAAGAAAGAAAGAAAAAAAAACAGTCATCGTGACAGGTGGGCGATGGTATCTCATTGTGGTTTGGTCTGCCTTTCTCTGATGAGTAGTGATGAGCAATTTTTATATTTTTTGGCTAGTTTTATGCCTTTTGAGAAGTGTTTGTTCATGAAATTTGCCCATTTTTTAATGGGATTTATTTTTGCTTGTTCAATTGCTTACATTCCTGATACATTCTGGAAATCAGACCTTTGTCAGATGCCTAGTTTGTGAATATTTTCTCCCATTCTGTATGTTATCAATTTACTCTATTGATAACGTCTTTTGTTGTGCACAATCTTATTAGTTTAATAAGGTCACATTTGTCAATATTTGTTTTTGTTGAAATTGCTTTTGAGGATTTCATCATAAATTATTTCCCAAGGCCAATATTCAGAATGGTGTTTTCTAGATTTTCTTCCAGGATTCTTATAGCTTGAGGACTTACATTTAAGTCTTTATCCTGAGTTCATGTTTGTACATGGAGAAATGTTGGGGTCCAGTTTTACGTTTCTGCATATGGCTAGCCAGCTATCCCAGCACCATTTTTTGAATAGGGTGTCCTTTCCCCATTGCAGATTTTCATTAACTTTGTTGAAGATCAGATGGCTGTAGATGCGTGTCTTAGTTTCTGCATTCTCTCTTCTGTTCCATTGGTCTGTGTCTGTTTTTGTACCACTACCATGCTGTTTTGGTTACAGCCTTGTAGTGTAGTTTGAAGTCAAATAATGTGATCCTTCCAGCTTTGTTCTTTTTGCTTAGAAGTGCTTTGGGAATTTGGACTATTGTTTTGGTTTTATATAAATTTTAGAATAGTTTTTTCTAGTTCTGTAAAAAAAAAATGATGTTGGTATCTTGATACCAATAGTGTTGAATCAAAGCATGGCCATTTTAATGATATTGATTCTTCCAATCCATGATCATGGATCATGTTTTTTCATTTGTTTGTAGGGCGCCTGAATGCATGAAAGAAAATACACAATAATCAGTTGCTTCCAAAAAAACACAGCTCACCTATAAGGGCATATGTAGACTGAAAATAAAGGGATAGAAAACATACTGCATGCTAATGAAAACCAAAAAAGACACAGGAGTAGCTGTACTTACACAAAATGGACTTCAACACAAAAACTATAAGAAGAGACAAAGAAGGTCAGTATACAATGATAAAGGCATCAATTTAGAACGAGGATATAGCAATTGTAAATATATATGTACTAAACACTGGAACACACAGACATATAAAGCAAATATTATTAGAGCTAAAGAGAATGTGACGGTTAATGCTGAATGTCAACTTGATTGGATTAAAAGATGAAAAGTATTGTTCCTGGGTGTGTCTGTGAGGGTGTTGCCAAAGGAAATTAACATTTGAGTCAGTGGGGTGGGAGAGGCAGACCCACCCTCAATCTGGGTGGGCACCATCTAATCAACTGCCAGCATAAAAGCAGGCATGGAAAGTACAGACTTACTGAGTCTTCTGGACTCCATCTTTCTCCCATGCTGGATGCTTCCTGCCCTCAAACATCAGACTGCAAGTTCTTCAGCTTTTGGACTCTTGGACTTACACCAGTGATTTGCCAGGAGCTCTTGGGCCTTTGGCCACAGACTGAGGGCTGCACTGTCCTTCTGGCCTAGGGTGGGTCTAGAAATGTCGTCTTGGAGCTACAGCTTGAAATCGGGGCCTCATGACGCTGCGCAGTGCCCTATCCTACTGCGGTAGTGCTGACATACACATTGCAAGACAAAGTCCTTTCTACTTGTCCCTCTCCTCTCCTCAAGTGGAAGGAAGGGGTCTCTTTAAGAGCTGGGAGGTGTGTTGCTTGGAGTTGGGGAAAGGGTGACACAAGCACTTTCTTAGTCATCCAGATTGGTATCTTACTAAGTCATGTGCTGTCCAAGTCCACTGGCTCCAAGCCCAGTATAGCACTAGGGCTGGACTAGGAGTTGCAGTCCTCATGGCCTAGACTGCCTTTCAAGTTTGACCCAAAGAGGCAATGCTTGTTGAAACTCAAGCTCCGACCACCAGGATAAGCAATTCCCCTCTGGCTAGGGCTGGTCTAAATGCTCCTTCCATGAATACCAGCCGAGTTCTGCTTGGTGTTGGCAGCACTGTGTTCAAGTGCAAAGTCCCACAATTGCTGTGCTGTCCCTCCCCCAAGTGCACAGATTCTTTCTCCATGCTACACTGCCAGCTACTGACAGGGTGATGAGAGAGGGTTGGTGTCAGAAATTTAAGACTCTCTTTCCTACCCTCATCAGCACCTCTTTCAATGATATGAAGTTAAAACTAGATATGGATTGCTCACTCAATTTTTTTGGTTCTTATGATGGTGCTTTTTGTGTGTGTGTAAATAGCTGTTAAATTTAGTCTTCCAGAGGAGAGGATAATTGGCAAAGGCTTTTATTTGGCCATCTTGCTCTGTCTCCTCTCCTCTTTTTATTTATTTCTTTTTTTACAGTAACCTATTTCATTTTTTTTACATTCATGCAAACATACCCTGTTGTGAAAAATATAAAAAAGCATGCGCATTGATGGCATTCTTATAAAGATAAATTAGATTAAAAAAACAAAACAAACAAAAAAACTAAGCCATAAGTAAACAAAAATAATGATACAAACAGAAGTTTAATGATGTTGAACAGATTTACAGGTAGGCAGAGAGCTCTTGATTTTAGGAAATGATAATTCAACTAAATATCCATACATGTTAAACAGAAGTTTCTAATTTTAAAAACATTTTGTTACAAATAGTTTTAAGTACCATATTTTATAGATCTTCTGTGAGAAGAATATAAGTGTAGTCCTAAAAAAAAATACTCAAGTGATTGTATGCAGATTTCTTTGTCTTGTTAAAATGAGTTATAATCAACATAATTCCAATGATATTGCTTCCTGAAGTATAAATTTGTATCACATTCATGATATTCAAAATAAGGTACACAATTTACATTTATTTTGACCTAGTTGGAAATAAGTTCTAGATTTAGTACTGTACATAAATTTATTTAGCAAAGTCATGGGAGGGATATAAATTTTACTTTACAAGAAATTGAAAATTACAATTTGGCATGAAGACAATTTTCATAAGTTTTATCTATGCCACCATTCATAGTTAGCCCAACTGCATCTTGAGTGTATGTGAACATGTGTATACACCTATGTACTAACATATACAAACAAATTCATACTATGTGACTCTTCAAAGGTGTTGCTTGAAATGGCTTATTCTCTGGTTTTGGATAAGCAGTGTAATGCAGTCAGATATGATTTTCCTTTTTTGTTTTGTTTTGTTGTGTTTATCATGATTCAATCGGTGTGTTTCGTTTGGATCTTTTGTATAATTTCCTAGCAAAAATTCACTAGTAGTAAGCAGAAATGTTAACATAAAGAACAAGTAGGCAATCAAGTTTAAATTATAACATAAAAAAGAGTACTTCACTTTTTTTTAAAAGCATTATTCTACGGAATATATTATTCCATGACTGGAAATTATCTGATTTCGTTCTTGGAACATAGCTCTTGCTCTGTGGTGACACTTTAAATTACTATATAACTCCATTAAAACTAATGGAATATAAACAAATTAACTTAGTTCTGATGAATTAAGTTTACATTCCATTGGCTTGAGGAAGGAGATTTTCTCTACACAAATGCAAAATTTCTCTTCGGTAGCCAGTGAAGCTCACTCACAAGTGCTTAAAGAGTTCAACTTTGAAACAGGGCAACACTGGCCAGCACTGCATTTCCTCACTGCAAGTCTATGCTCAAGCCACTAAGCAGCATCACTGAGGGAAATCCAAAGGGAAAGGACTAGAACACAGTGGAAATTACCAGGGTAACATAAAAGTGATTTTTGAATTAAGTATTTTTGCTAAATCAAAGAAAAATAGGCAATAGGCACATGGTAGTAAATCTTGTCGAAATGTCTGTAGGCTCCTATTACATCAAATATCTGTGAACTCAAGGTCTAACAAAAGTTCTCACAGGTTATTTTCACATAAAAAATAATCAAGAACCTTAATGTTTTCAAACACTTATGGCACAAAGGTTGGGAAGTACTAAAGTGTAGCTGAAGTCTTCAAAATGGTGGGTAATTTAAAGTTCTGTTACAGTGAATCAAAGTTTCAATTTTAACTTAAACTACATTCTCATCTTCTATACGTTATTCTTTTGTGTAGCGTACAGGGTGTGCAAATTAAGCAATTTCAACATATATTAGAAAAGTTCATTGTTTTGCAAAATAGAAAGTGAATAAAATCAGCTAATAATGCAATGTAATGAAAACATGCAGTAAATAGAGCTTCTTCCCTATGAAATTTTCCCCTTTTCCTTAAACATCTTCATATTTAATTACTATTTATTCATTCACTTGCAGAAATTAAGAAAAAAGTGAAATATTACATAGCTGCAAGATACTAATTAGTGATAAGAGTTTGAAGCTGTGAGATTGTAATAAATGGAAAATAGCAAGAATAGTAAAATATGCTGAAAGTTAATGTTTGAAAATATAGTAATTTGAATTGCAAAACAATAACAAATTATGAAATCCGACTAATCTTCTGAAGGTGTCATGGGAAATGTAAAGGATAGTAGAAACTCTGCTTAGCTTTTACCTCACCAGCAGCCTCATGACTAAAATTGCAAAATCATGTGTGATTGTGCAGGATCAACTGCATATTGCCTTTAGTCACAAATTTTGAAATGGCTTTACTGATGGCATGCTTATGCCCAGAGGCTGGAAGGAAACTCTGTGGAAAACATGTGGATATATGGAATCTTGCTTCCAGCCTCGGTCATAAGTGTGCCATCAGTCAAACCATTTAAGATGAATACTACTGCTAAAGTCTTCTTGATTCTTAATTTGAAATGAACAGTTTTTCTAAGAAATTTGTTTCTTCTTTCTGGGTCTGGTGAGTCATAGTTCTTTAAAACCTTCTTTTTTTAATTCAAAATGTTCATGAAGCCATCCTCTCATATATTCTTGCCCTTCTGGGACACCTTTATTTTGTCTGTGTCATCAATGTGAATATTAATTTTGGGGCATTCTTTGCAGAGAAATTCAGTCATGGATAGTGATGTTTCTCCTTATCATCTTTTCCTTTATAAACTACTGTAACATTATAAATTGCATCAACTAATTCTTCATAGAATTAAAAGCTACATGAGTTGTTTTTATTAGTAGTGTCAGCATATTTTAATACTGCAAGACCTTGTTGAGCAGCAAATTGACGAGCTGAAAGGATTTGTCTGGTGTTATACCTCGTACCTTCTGGAAAAACAATTATAAAATGCATAGCAGTTTCCACATTCATGTAGCTCTGCTGCTTGTTTCTCATTTCTTTTTCAATAAATTTGGCACTTTCTTTTAGATTCCTCTGTGCTGAGACAAGTAACACCCATATGATGGAAGTAGTTTTAATCTTTCAGCACAGAGCACATAGGTTCAAGAGCATTTGGCTCAATGGCCAATATATTAGTAACAATCCAGTCAACTGTGCTTTGATGATTTGCTAAATACATTATATTCTTCTTAATTTTTGGCAAACTTCCATGTAGCAATATCTGTACTCTGGTGTAGTTCTCAAAGAGCACCACACTCTGGTAGACGCAGTAGAGCCAGCTGTCCACCGCCTGGAAGAAGCTGGCGGATGGGATGACGGAGGGCAGCTGCCAGACTCCCCAGGCCAGCACATGGGTGAGCACCATGCCAAGGAGCATGACGCCCAAAGCAGCATCTTCCCGGCTCTGTGGCGGAAGGCTCTGCCTGCTCTTTCGGCCCCACTGCCCAGGGCCCTCAGCCAAGGCAGGCTAATGGTCAGTCATCGCGCTAGCCAGGCCCACCACCATCCCCTCACTGCTTGGTTCCCTGCCATAGTTCTCAACCTCCTCCTCCAGCCACTAGGGTCACATGGCCTCTGGGCACCTGGAGGTCAGGACAAGTACGGGCCTGACATTTTTGCTCAAGGTTTCATGTCTTCTCTTAATTGAACCTCTTTCTCTCTCTCTTTTTATTTTTTCCCTGATTTGGAAAGTGTATGCTCCAAATTGCTCTTAAGTTGAAGCACATGAGACACAATATTTAATGATTTGTTATGATTAATATGTCTTTATAGTACTTTAATTTAATTGATAATTTAGTTAGCTGTATAATTTTAGGTTTTGTAGTATTTTTCTCATAATTGTAGTGTATTTTTCACTGGCTTTAAGCTTCCTGAGAAACTGCTGAGTGGTTAGTGTCATTCTAATTTGTGATTTTTCTTATAAGTCTTCTTCTTTTATTTTTTTCTGAAATCTTGTGTATTTTCAGTGTAACCTGTATATGAATATTTCATGGTTATGTTGCTTAATGCAGGTCCATTTTAATTAATTGCATTCAGTGGACACTTTCAGTCTGGACACTCATGACTTTCCCTTCTAGATCTTTGAAGAAACTGTTGTTGTTACTGTAGTTTTCTCTGTTATCTCTTTCTGTAAATCCTACTATTTAGATGTTGGAATTTTGTGCTGGTCTATATTTCTCTTATAAATTTTCTCTTGTTAATTACTTCTTTTTACTTTTATTCTCCTTTCTCGGAGATTTATTCAACTTCATATGCCAAAGATTCTACTAAGGTTTAATTTGTTTTCATATTTTTATTTTTCAAGAGATCAGTGTTGATCTTTCTTTCAAAGTGTCCTATTTTTGTCTTTTTGGATAAAATATTTACTCTTATTGTCTAATGCTATTAATAGAAATATATTTTCATGTATCATTCCCCCAGAATCGTCTCACTTCCTTCAAAATTGATTTTTGTTGTTTATTTGTTTAGATCATTGATTATCATATTAAATGATTTTCTCAAAACCCTGGGCTCCTGTTGGTCTGTGCCTAATTATAAAGAGACAATATAAAAAGATGTTTGAAACAGCATGAGAATGGGCTTTGTTAACTATATTTGTACTATGGATAATATGGCTGGACAGTTTAACCCAAGAGTCTCTAATATCATTGTCAATCTTTTATTTATTTTTATATGTATTTTTTCCCATTTCAATTGGTTAAATTTGCCAGAAATTATTTCCATTCTTTTTCCTGGAGGATATAACTCTGTTTACCAAAATTCTGGATGTGGAGAGAAGAAAATCAGCTAAGGTATCTCAATATTCAATACCTAAACTTTCAATTAAGCCCTCTTTGAGTAAGCTACTCTGGACATAAATTGCATCTTATTTCACCTGGTACAGAGAATCTGTTTTGTCCTCCTCATAGAAAAAACTTGTTTTCTGCAGGGATGATGAAAAGACAATCACCCACTTGTGAAGAGTGGTAAAGGGAATCTGGATAGGTCGTCTAATTGCTTCTTAATAATATTTTCAACCAGTTTATATGAAGTAATACGTATAAATAAGTTCTATCACAGCAAAATTTTACCTCTCCCTTGGCATTTACAGTAAAAAAATCTAACAATTCTCTCCCTTTTCAGTCAGCAAATATGCCTCCTGTACAATTCGACATACTTCTATCTTGCAATATTTATTGAGTTTCCACAATGTATTCAATGGAGTTTTATATACTTCTGATAAGCAGATCTAGGATCTTGTATTTGACACACTTTCAGTATTCAATAGTGTAATAAAGACTGATATTATTTAGTGTATAGCCACTGGTGAACTGAAAGTAGGTACAACTAGTCTGAGTTTTTTTTTCTAAATGTGGGAAAACTCCCAAATATTTTTCTTGAATCTGCTGATTTACCAAGGCTATCTTTCTTTCTTTTTTTTTTTTTTTTAATTTGAGACAAGGTCTGACTCTGTCACTCAGGCTGGAGTACAATGGCGCAATCATGGGTCACTGCAGCCTTGACCTCCCTGGCTAAGATGATCCTCCCATCTCAGCCTCTGGAGTAGCTGGGACTACAGGCACACATCACCACGCCTGACTAATTTTTGGGTTTTTGTTGTAGAGATGGATTTTCTCCACATTACCCAGTCTGGTCTCAAACTCATGGGCTCAAGATGTCCACCTGCTTCAGCCTCCCAAAGTGCTGGGATTACAGGTGTGAGTGACCACACCTGGCCAAGAATATATTTTATAGAAGCCTGGCTAATACAAGGAAAGCTAAGTCTCTAGATCACCTTGAAAATGCACTAGGATACATAAAGTAGGTTTAAGGAATTTTTCATTTGGAACTTCTAGGCAACAGGGGCTGAAATAGGTTTTCTAGTAATCCAGTGGGCTGTAGTTAAGCCTAATACTGACACACAACAGCCTAACTCCCTGAGATACATTTAAAATATGGTGAAAAAACCCTAGAAATTCAAAGGTCTCTGACAAACTGTGGATACAGGTAAGCAATTCCAGGGACTCCACCAAGTAACAGCAACTGTTATATAGACTTTCCACTTTGAGAGAGAAGCACAAGGTCATTCATATAGTGTGACATGTAATAAACTGTCTGTTATAAAATATAGACTTCTAACATATGGAATCACTGGTGACAGTATTGTGTACTGTGGCTCAAAAGACCACAGAAATGGCAATTTGAATATAGATAGACTGAAATTAGTTGATAAGCACTATCACATATAGACCTGAAAACTAGGAAAAATACATGGAAAAGGAGGAGACTGTAAGAGTTTGTAATCACCTAAGGTATTTTCTTATGACAGCCACCTACCAGAAGATAGAGAGATGTGGTGACTGGTTGCTGATACTACCAAGTCTATGTAAGGAACACAGGAAAATTTACTCGCTACATTTAGTATCCTGAATATACTCAAGACTATTTTGATTTGGGTTAGCATCCTGAATATACTCAAGACTATTTTGATTTGGGATATGATTTTCAATAACTGTCAGGATACCAAAACATATACTTTATGTGGAAACAAAAAAGAAGTCCCTAGCTGCTTGCATATTTATGAGCTAATATTTGCTAATCTTTTTCTACCATAATACTGATGACATGCTATTGACCATCTTGTCGTATTCTCATGAACGTGATAAGATTTTAGTAATAAGAAAATGATCAATTTTGTGCAAAATGAGGCAGTATAATATATACTTTCTATTCTTATTAAAGGCATATCAGTTACAACAGAAGGTTGCAAATAACTAAAAGTGACATTATGGGGAAAATACAGAGTTCAATGTAATAGACAAGAAATTATTTCAAAATACTGGTACTTCCACTATCATTGGTAACAGATATTTTGTTGCATGCTGTAAAACTACTAAAAAAATACACAAGTGCCATGATTTTATGGTTCAAAACTGATATGTCTGACTAGAACTTATACCTAAAATTGGTACCATGCTTATTGAATAACACAATAAAGGAATAAATTTACGAACTCATTCTTCTGAAAAAGTGGATGAGCGATAGTTTCATAAAGGAAAGACATAAATAACAAAGTTACAGAGGCTGGATCTTTGGGAAAATGGTGGCTAGGAGGAAGGACTAACTTACAGCTCCCACTTACATGGACAGAGCAGCATGTGGAGACTCACGTCCAAAACTTTTGCTTGAAGAACTACAGCAGGACCATACCAGGAAAGCCAAAGGAATCCACAGACCCTTTGAAATAAGTGAATTGCTACTTCAGGCTCCAGGAAATGGCCGAAAAACTGTGAGTGCCCAAAGTGTGAAAATGTGAAAGGGTGATCGTCTGCCCCTAAACAAACATCCTCACTGGGGAAACTTAAGGTCCACATCATGGGAGAAGGATTTGACTTTACCTGGAGCTGAGATGAACTTAGAGAGCTGAGCAAAATACAGAGATAGAGAAAGCTGTGGGAAGAGCCCTGTTGGCATTCTTGGTTTCTGGGAAAACCATTTCTGACTTTATCTCACAAGGATCCTAGGGGAAGGCAACCAGTGGAATTGGAGAAAGATCACAGGGAGAAGGAAACTTCCAACTGAACTTTGTAACAATTTTGACAGAACACAAAGTTCTTTTATCCCTCACCCCACTCCCACCCTTGCCCCTGTGTCCCCAAAGTCCCTTGTATCATTCCTATGCTTTTGCATCCTCATAGCTTAGCTCCCACTTATTAACAAGAACATATGATATTTGCTTTTCCATTCCTGTTACTGCACTTAAAATAATGATCTCCAGTTCCATCCAGGTTGCTGTGAATGCCATTATTTTGTTTCTTTTTAAGACTGAGTAGTATTCCATGGTATATACCACATTTTCTTTATCCACTCCTCAATTGATGGCATGTAGGCTGGTTCCATATTTTTGCAATTCCAAAACGTGCTGCTATAAACATGCAAGTGAAAGTATCTTTTTTGCATAATAACTTATTTTCCTCTGGGTAGACACCCAGTAGTGGAGTTGCTGGATCAAATGGTAGATCTACTTTTAGTTCTTTACAGAATCTCCATACTATTTTCCAAAGTGGTTGTACTAGTTTATATTCCCACCAGCAGTGTAAAAGTGTTCCCTTTCCACCACATCCACATCAACATCTATTAGTTTTTGATTTTTTGATTACAGCCATTCTTGCAGAAATAAGGTTTATTTTTTTTTATTTCAACAGGTTTTGGGGGAGCAGGTGGTGCTTGGTTATATGAATAATTTATTTCGTGGTGATTTCCAAGATTTTGGTATACCCATCACCCCTAGAGGGGCTTGGGGCGGTTTTTTAATTAGGCTTGCAAATATCTAATTTATAAATTGTTTTATGTGCTGTGTGTGTGTTTGTGTGTTGTTGTTGTTGTGATTTTTTGGTTCTGAACATTGCCTTATAGTAGAGGTATAAAATAAGTCCTGAATTTGATAGTGAATATATTTTTAATGTAAATTAGGTTATATTATAGTAACAAACAACCTCTCCCTAAATCAATATCTTTATAATACAATGTTGCCTCTCGCTTACTACATATTTCACATGGGAAGAGAATAGATTATTCCATACTCAATGACTCAGGATGAAGAAAGCACTACTATCTTTTAACTGCAGTATTTGAAACATATGGCTTGAGAGATTTTGAATAATTATGAGAAGTCTTATTGATGACTCAGCATAGAAATCACACACACACACACACACACACACACACACACACACACACACACACAGCTTTCCTTCATGGTTCTTTTGCCAGAACAAGCTGCAAGATCTCACAAAAATCACAGTACATCTGGAAAGTGCACGCTTCCTTCTATCTGAAAGAACAAGTGAACCAGCTGTGAGAACGCACAAGTAATATCTATCATTTATGAAATTTCCTTACTGTCTCATGAATTACAAAACCTGAAATAGATTCATGTATAAGTTGTTTTTCAGGTATCTCATATATTGTGGGTGGGTGCACAGGGGTAGAGGGGAGTAAAAGTAGAATACAGTGTCAGGATAAATATCTAGTCCAAATTAGCTTTAAAAACAATATAATATATATGTATATTATTAGGACAACACTTTGGAGTTCAGAGCAGATTCCTAGAGTTCAGAGCAGATTCCTAGAGTTCAGAGCAGATTCTTAAGATAATTTGGATTGAATTTTGTTACTTTCAACAATAAGTTCTAATTTGATTACCATATGGTTTTTCAATGTATATAATTTTATTCCAGTTTATTGCAATTTGAGAATATGTCTAGAGAATGATAAAAAATTGTAATAACCTATATTTTAAAGCAATCACTGTGTTCTAAGTACTATGCTGTATAGATTTTATCTCATTTAAGTTTTCATGATGCCTGTGAAGTAAGTATTTATCCCATTTTACAGTTGAGGAAGCTAGGTATCAGGAATTCAAATAAATGGCTCAATGTCATACAGCTAGTGAATTATCTAACTGGTATAATATAGTTAGCTGAAATTTTAAACCCAGATTTACCTGATTCCAATAATTTCAAAGCCCATGTACCTAAATATAAAACTATTTCCCCAAATATATGTGAGATGTTATAAAAAGTTAAATAACTGATTATTGTAACTGATTAAATAAGTGATTAAATTAACTGATTAACTGTTAAATAACTGATATATTATAACAAATGTCATAAAAAGTTAAATAACTGATTATTCCCCAGCCCTGCCAGAAAGCAAAGACTTATCCTATGTATGTAACTTGAAATCATATTTAATGAAGAACTGTAATCAAATTTGTGAGCAATAAACTCAAATAACCTAAATTTTTTTTTTTTTTTTTTTTGAGACGGAGTCTCGCTCTGTCGCCCAAGCTGGAGTGCAGTGGCCGGATCTCAGCTCACTGCAAGCTCCGCCTCCCGGGTTTTACGCCATTCTCCTGCCTCAGCCTCCCGAGTAGCTGGGACTACAGGCGCCCGCCACCTCGCCCGGCTAGCTTTTTGTATTTTTTAGTAGAGACGGGGTTTCATCGTGTTAGCCAGGATGGTCTCGATCTCCTGACCTCGAGATCCGCCCGTCTCGGCCTCCCAAAGTGCTGGGATTACAGGCTTGAGCCACCACGCCCGGCCTCAAATAACCTAAAATTTTAAAGTAGCAGTGTGGAATGGAATTTACATTCTTTATTGTTGTTGTTGAGACAGAAATAAACAAAAGTAAAAATAAGCAAAGCAAATTATCTAATTCTAAAGTGTCGTACTATTTATATTTCTCATTTGAATTATTTCCACAACAGTTACAGTTAAATGCATCAATTCCCTGAAAGTTTCCTGAAATACACATATATATCTGTGGTTCGTCTCTCCATTTTTGCCCATATCTAGTAGGTGAAATTACCTCTGTATTATAGTAAGGCAAATGTAAATTTTTCATTTTGTCCACTTGAAGCTGCATTTTTTCTCTTTCACTGAATTTATATGTTATTATATAATTATTGATTTAAAAACACACTTTAGGATAAGATATATCTTAGATTCCGAATGGGAATAACGTAATTGCTGACGTGTCTATGTATGAAGCTTCTAGGTAAATATTTGACAAATGTGAAGTAGGCACTTATTTTAATCCTGTCCTTTGAGGAATGGTAAAACAATCTTCAAAGCAAAACCAGTCCCTTCACTGTCCTGGTTTGGTACTTGAAATCATCAGGATAATTTTTTATTTTAAGATCTTTCCTAAAGTCTTAAATTCATGTGATTGTGTTATAAAAGTTATCTATACTATCTGTTATTTACATTAATGTTGTGTACAATTAAGGATATCTTCATTAACAAAAACAGAAAATATTTTCTAGGACCATTTCTGACTATAATCTTCCAGAAAAGAGGAGGCGGCTTTAAGAAAAGGAAAGGCAGGATGGAAGAATTTTAAGGGATAAGAAGAAACAGTAAAGAATGCAGCCTTAGGCCAAATTAGCATATGATGATGGATTATGGACTTAAGCTCTCCAGAAAAAAGCGTAAAAATATTGGTGGATAGGAGAAAGCAATAAAAAGAGAAAGAAGAGGTATCCAATGGGAGAATGAACTTGAAATAGGCCTGTCGGGAGGTGTGCCTAAACTAGTGGTGTGCCCAGAACTCAAATCATAATCATAATATTTATACATTAAATCTCGTGCTTCATTATTTTAAAGAAATCAACTTTCTCAAATCCATTATGAGTCATTTTCAAGAGAAATAGGGAAGTCAGCCTAATGTATGTCAGTGTATCTGAATTCCCAGTAGAGTAAGGTGTGTTGCAACATTGTAATATATTTAGTAAACTCATATTATGTCTCTTCCAAAACACAAGCTAATCATACTATATGACAAAATTATATGAACATACTGTTGTTACAAACTTATTTTTATGACTAAAGTTAGAGATTCAAATAGAGTGGTTAGATTCCTAAACTAGTTTTTTCTCTACCCTACGAGGCTAAGACACGTATTCTGGGTCTTTTTCCTGTCCATATAAGGCATAGAATCACTTTGTCAATATCCACCAAATAACTTGCTGGGGCATTAATTTTGATTACAATAAGTTTATAAATCAATTTGAGAAGAACTGAACATCTTGACAACATCAAGTCTTCCTATCCATGAAATGAAATATCTCTCCATTTATTTAGTTTTTCTCTGATTTCTTTGTCAGAATTTTATTTTCCTCATACAGATTTTGTATGTATTTTATTAGACTTACAGCTGAGTGTTTCAATGATGGCGGATGTTAATGCAAGTCATATTGTGTATTCAGTTTCAAATTCCCCTTGTTCATTGCTGATAAGTAGGATTTGTGTATTCAGTTTCAACTTCCACTTGTTCATTGCTGGTAGGTAGGATAATAATTGATATTTGTATATTAACCTTATATCCTACAACCTTTCCGTGACAACTTATTAGTTTGGGAAGTGTTAATTTTTCACCCAGTCTTTCAGATTTTCTATATTGACTATCATGTCATCTTCAACGAAAGACAGTTTTATTTCTTTCCTCCCACTCTATGTACCTTTTATTTCCATTAATTGTATTATTGCATTATGGCAGACTTCCAGTAAAATATTAAAAATGAGTAATCAGAGCAGTCAATCTTGCCTTATTTCTTATCTTAGTGGGAAAACTTCAGGTTTCTCACTATTAAGAATGATGTTATGTGTAGGGTTTTTTGTATCTATTCTTTATTGAGTTGAGAAAAGTCCCCTCTATTCCTAGTTTGCTAAAACTTTTTATCATGAATAGGTTTTGGATTTTGTCAAATGCTTTTTTATGCATCTATTTATATAATCATGTGATTTTTTCTGTTTTAGCTTGTTGATATGATTAATAGCATTAGTTGATTTTTTTAATGTTGAACCAATCTTGCATACCTGGGATAAATTCCACCTGGTCATGGGATATAATTATTTTTATACATTGTTGGATTTTATTTGCTAATATTTTGTTAGGAATTTATCTTGAGAATGTATCTACATTCTCAAGGCATATTGGTTTAGGTTTTTTGTTTTTTTTTTGTAATGTGTTTGTCTGATTTTGGCATAAGGGTGATGCTGGCTTCATAGAGTGAGTTAGAAAGTATTCCCTTTGCTTCTATCTCCAGAAAGAGATTGTAGAGAATGGGTATAATTTCTTCTTTAAATGTTGGATAGAATTCACCATTGAATTCTTCTAATCCACCTCGTGCTTTCTTTTTTTGGAACATTATTTATTATTGATTCAGTTTCTTTAATAGATGCTATGGTTTGGCTCTGTGTTCCTACCCAAATCTCACCTTAAATTGTCATAATCACCACATGTCAAGGGCAGGACCAGGTAGAGATAACTGAATCATGGGGGGCAGTTACCACATGCTTTTCTCATGATAGCGAGTGAGTCTTCATGAGATCTAACAGTTTTATACAGGGCTTCCCCCTGTGAAGAGGTGCCTTCCATCATGATTGCAAGTTTCCTTGAGGCCTCCCCAGCCATGCAGAACTGTGAGTCAATTAAACCTTTTCTTTATAAATTACCCAGTCTTGAGTATGTCCTTGTAGCAGTGTGGACAGTGGACTAATACAACAGACATAGAAAGATTTAGATTGCTTCTGTTTTCTTGTGTGAGTTTTGCATGTTTTTGTGTGAGTTTTCTTGTATGAGTGCATCTTTCAAGAAATTTGTCCACTTTATCTAGGTTGCCAAATTTTAGGCAGATAATTGTTCATAGTATTTCTGTATTATGTTTTAATGTTCATGTGAATTGCAGTGATGTCTAGTAATTTACATTTTCTGTCTCTCTTTTTCTCTTATTGCCAGTCAGCTAACTAGAGGATAAATGATTTTATTGATCTTCTCAAAGCACCAGATTTTGGGTTCTTTGATTTTTCTCTACTAATTTGCTGCTTTCCACTTCTTTGATGTTTGTTCTAATTTACACTATTTTTTTTCTGCTAACTACAAATTTGATGTGCTCTTTTTTCCTACTTTCTGAAAATGGAAGCTTAAATGATTAATATTTCATCTTTCTTCATTTCTAATACAGCTTGAGTATCCTTAATTCAAAAATCCAATATCTGAAGCTTTTTGGGTGCCAACATGGGGCTTAAATGTAATGATCACTTGATGATTTTGGATTTCAGATTTTGGATCAGATATGCTTAGCCAGTGAATATAATGCAAACACTCCAAAATCCAAAAAATATCCCATATCTGAAACTGTTATGGTGTTAAGCATTTTTGATAAGTGATATTCAAACTGTATATGAGTTTAATGCTATAAATTTTTCTCTAAGCACTGTTTTTATTTCAACCTACACATATTGATAAATTGCATTTTAATTTATATTTAGCTACAAAATTTGTTTAACCTTTATTTTAGGTTTGGAGATACATGTGAAGGTTTGTTACACAGGTAAACATGTTTCACGGGGGTTTGTTGTGCAGATTATGTTATCATCCTGGTGTCAAGCCCAGTACCCAATAGTTATTTTTTTCTCCCCCTCTACTTCGTCCCACTCTCCTCCCTTAAGTAGGGCCCTGTGTCTGTTGCTTCCTTCATGTTCATAAGTTCTTATCATTTAGTTCCCACTTATAAATGAGAACATATGGTGTTTGATTTTCTGTTCCTGAGTTAATTTGCTAAGGATAATAGCCTCCAACTCCATCCATGCTCCCATAAAAGACATGATCTCATTGTTTTTATGGCTGCATAGTATTCCATGGTGTACATGTACCACATTTTCTTTATCCAATCTGTCCTAGATGGACATTCAGGTTGATTTCATGTCTTTGCTATTGTAAATAGTGCCTCCATGAACATTTGCACACATACCTTTATGGTATTTAATTAAATTTAAGAGTTTCTGCACAGCAAAATAAACTATTAACAGAGTGAGCAGACAACCTACAGAATGGGAGAAAAAATTTGCAAGCTATGCATCTGACAGAGGTCTAATATCTAGTATCTGTAAGAAACTTAAATTTACAAGAGAAAAACAACCCCACTGAAACATGAGCAAAGGACACAAACAGACACCTCTCAAAAGAAGACATACATGTGGCCAACAAGTATATGAAAAAAAGCTCAACATCACTGATCATTAGGTAAATGCAAACCAAACCACAATAGATATCATCTCAAGCCAGTCAGGATGGCTATAACTAAGCAGTCAAAAAGTAACAGATGCTGGTGAGGTTGTGGAGAAAAGGGAACATTTATACATTGTTGGTGGGAGTGTAAATTAGTTCAACCATTTTGGAAAGCAGTAGGACAATTCCTCAATGGGCTAAAAGTAGAACTATCATTCAATCCAGCAATTCCATTACTGAGTGTATACCCAGATGAATATATTCTACCATATAGCTCAGAATATTTTAATGTCTTTTGATATTTTTGACCTATGTGATATTTATAAGTTTATTATTTAATCTCCAACTATTTTGGGATATCCATCTCTCATTATTGATTCCTAGTTTAATTCCATTGTGGTCTGACAGCAGACTTTGAATGATTTATCTTTTTAAAAATTGATTAAGTTATATCTTACGGCCAAGGATATGGCTTATCTTGGTAAATGTTCCATGTAATCTTAAAAAACATGTATTTTGCTGTGCTTGGATGAAGAAGTCCATAGATGTGCATTAAATATTAGAAAGTATTTTAATTTCAGGGATGGTCATACTACAATGGGATGACTAGATTTCATTCCAGCCTATCTATCTGTTAAGATAGAAGATAGATGTAAACTGTAGTGGAAACACTATTAAACTCTTTATTGAAAAAAGCCATGGAGAGATTATAGATTTTTCTTAGGACTATTTTTCATGACTGTTCAAACTCTGATATTATTCATCTTCTACATTTACATCAATTATTTATATCAATTATTTATTATACATTTGTTTTTCTTTTGTTTTGTTTTCATTTTTCTTTTGTTTGTTTTGTTTTCTTTTTCTGCAAACTTTTTTCTTTGCTGATATCTTCTCTTTATAAAAAGTCAACCCTGAAAAATGGAGTAATATATTAACTAGAAAATTATGAGCACAAAAAACCAAGAACATCTTCCTTAAAGTCAAGAATGATACAATGCTACTCATGATTACTGTGCTTTAATTATGGATGTCCTAAAGATTACAGTTACAGAGAAAAAATAAGTCAAGCATAAATAAATATATAAAAGTCAAGTCAAGCATAAATACATATTAAAAAGTAAGTCAAGCATAAATAAATGTATAAAAGAGCATAATAATTATCTATTTTTGAGGGTGATGTAATTGAATTTCTGGGAAGAAGATCAAGTTAATGAAAATGTATTGTGTATTTTGACACTACTGAAAGAGTAGATTTTAAAAACTCTCACTACAAAAAAAAAAAGTAGGTGAGATAAAGTTTATGTTAATTCGCTGGATTTAATATTTTTACAATGTATACATATATGTATATATCAAAACATTACATTGTGCTCCATAAATATATACAATTATTATTTGCCAATCAAATATATTGGTCAAATGATCTTAAGACTTCCAACCATTCCCTCAAATCACAAAAATGCAAAATCGTGTTTTCCTAACTTCAATTTTACAGTGTTGGTTCTAGAAACTAATGACAGAAATGAAATTACACACAAATACATAGAAAGATACAACATTGCATGAAAAGAAAACCTCAGCATTGTTAAGATGTCAATGCTACTCGTAGTTATCAATGTCATTAATAAAATGGAGCTACAGATTCAATGTATTCCTAATCAAAATTCCAGCAGGCAAGTTAGAGAAATTGGTAAGGTGACCTAAGACATGTATGGAAACAAAAGCGACTGAGAATAACTAAAATAAAATAAATATATAGAGAATATGTGAATGACATATCTCAGTAATAAAAAAAGCAAATAAATTAAATGGATATTTCTTCAAAGAAGATATACAAATGGCCAATGAGCCATTATTACATCATTATCCGTCAGCAAAATGCAATCAAAACCACAATGAAATATTCCTTCACACCCACTAAGGTGGCTAGAATCAAAAATCAGATAAGAAAATGTTTTTCCTTGGATGTAGAGAATTTGGAACCCTCATACACTCCATGTGGAAATGTAAAAAATGCCGCAAATACTTTGCATAAGAGTCTGGCAGTTCCTCAAATGACTCAACACAGAAATAACAGATGACCCATTGATTACATTCTGAGGCAGATAAAATGAAAACATATGGCCATGCCAAAACATTTAGAAGATTGTTCATAACTGCGTTATTCATAATGGTAGAAACAACCAATGATAGCAACAAAAGAAAAGTTCAATTAACAAATGTATAAAAAATGTGGTATATTTATAAAATAGGATATTATTTTGTCTTAGGAATAAAACACTGATATATGCTACAACATGGATGAACATTTTTCTAAATGAAAGAAGCCATTCACAGAAGCCTGCCCATTATATGATTCCATTTATAGGAAATGTCAAGTGCTGGGAAATCTGTAAAAACAGAAAGCAGATTAGTGTTTCTCTAAGGCAAGGGAAGGAGGTGAGGGAAATTGATAAGTGGTACTTGTTTTCGTTTTGCTGTGAGGAAAACGCTTTAAATTTGACTGTGGTGATGGTTAAATATAAATGTGAATATATTTTAAAAAACATTAATTTGTACTGTAAGGACTGAGGGAATACTGCCCTTTAGCCCTCTGAAGGTTCACTAAAAAGCAACCAAAAGAAGACAGATTAATAGGAGGAATGGCACACAAATTTATCTGATCAGTTTTGCGTGACACAGGAAACTTCTGAATGAAGATCCAGAGATACAAGGGAAATTGTCCATTTTTATACTTATAAACAGGAAAGTATAGATGCCATGTAGACATATGTTTGGACAAAAACTTTATGATGTATTTCTATACACTGAATAGAAAAACCTGGGAAGGCCGGTCTGTTTAGATTCTTCATGGCCTCTCTGTGCAGCAATCCTTCCTTCTGGGATAAGACAGAACCTTCTCTGGAATGGAGGTCTGATGACCTATAATCAAACATAGTCGATCGAGTGATTTTTTTATGGCAAGTTTTTACACAGAAAAGTGGTGGAAGGAATACATAATCATTTTAGGTTTGGTGTCTGGCTTTAGAGAAAAGGGTTTCTGGTTTCTATGACCCAATTTGAAGTAGTTGAGCTTCTAAGATCCACCTTCTACTGTCTATGGCTAGCTTTGGGGGAGAATGAGAGCCAGAAACAGAAGGGAATGAGAGTTTCAGAGAGAAACTGTTGCTTCTGAGGCTGCTTCTGAGACCTTCATTCT
This sequence comes from Colobus angolensis palliatus, assembly GCF_000951035.1. Lineage (NCBI taxonomy): Eukaryota > Metazoa > Chordata > Mammalia > Primates > Cercopithecidae > Colobus > Colobus angolensis. The sequence goes on from NW_012116611.1 coordinate 264,431, forward strand.
TAGCACCAACATTCTCTGTTCTGAAACTTCCTTAAGAATTTTCACAGTTCAGAAATTAGGTCAGTGGATTATCTTATAAGCCATTGACTCAGTCTCTCAGTCTCAGAATAGGTCAGTCCAGTTAAACAGTTAAAGCTGTGTCTCAGTTCAGGCAGTGGTGTTGAGGATGGTCTTCTACCAATGTCAGGCCTCTATATGATTTGAGCAACCAGATATTTAATAAAGGGTATTTCTATGTAAACAAAAGAAAAGTAAAGGTTAATGGCTGGAACAAACTATAAACTCAATTTTTAGTCCAAAAAGCAGCCAGTTGAGAAGAATGTTAGATGTTCAACTTGAGGCATATTTGGATGGCATGAGAACAGATAGTGGTAATCTGACAGAGTTTTCCTGGTTTGTAGTTTGCAGTGAACACCAGATGCAAACTGCAAACCAGGAAAATTCTGAGTAGTACACTCAATTATAGGCATAGAAGTTGCCTATACATAAGCTCTTGCAGTGATTTCTATGAAGTTGATATCGAATTGTCTAATTTTAGTTTTCAGGACTTCAGGAAAGAGTAGTTTTACTTTCAGTGATTTCAAATAAAAGCTGTGGGAGAAAAATGGCAAATATTAGTTCAGAAAGTCATAGTCATATATTGGAGAAAACTAAAAAAAAAATTCAGGATTCAATTCCAGATTGTAGGTTGATAATAAACCCTCAAAAGCAATGAGGTAAAGACTATTAATAGATATTCTATAGCATTTTCCCCTAAAACCTGTTTTTTTTCTCTCTACAGTCACCCCCATTTTTTACAAAAGATACTCCTGGTAAGACTAATTCATTTGTAAAGTAAGTTTAGTATTTGGCCTGATTATTTTTGTAAAGTACAGTAATAATAGTTATTTATTACATAGACTTTTTAAAAGTTGGTTTTGCTAAAACTTTTTAATAAGGAATTTTAGGTCAGGTATCTAAAAGTCTCTTGAGGATGCAAAGCCCAATCAAGGATTCACCTTCAGACTGTTCCTGTAATATCTATGAATTCGGTAATTTCCTCTCTTCTTAAGATCCCAAAATATCATGGGATTCCTAACCCTTTCAGAAACTGGCATTATTTAGTAACTAGGAGGGTAAGAATCCTGTAAGGCTATCATGTAGACGAGGTACCAGATTAGTCATTTTCCAAGTCTGTTGGCTTTATGAAGTAAAGATAAGTTCCTCAAAGTAGTCTGGTCACATTTGAAAATATGACAATTTATTTAAAGCCATTTGTATGTCTTCTTTTGTGGAATATCTATTCAGATTATTTTCCCATTGTTTATTGATTGGTTATTGTGTTTTGATGTTGGCAGTTGAGTTCTTTGTATATTCTGGATATTAATCCCTTATCAGATGATAGTTTGCACATATTTTTTCCCATTCTGCAGAACATCTCTTCACTCTGGTGATTTTTGTTTCCTGTGAAGAAGTTTTTAGTTTGATATCATATTATTTGTCTATTTTTGCTTTCGTTGTTTGTGCTTTTGAAGTCTTATCTATAAACTCTTTGCTCACACAAATGTCCTGAAGCATTTACCCTATGTTTTCTTCTAGTAGTTTTATAGTTTTGGGTCTTACTTTTGAATTTTTAAATCATTTAAATCTAGTTATTGCATATAGTGAGAGGTAAGGATTTACTTTTATTCTTCTGCATATGGATATCTAGTTTTCTGAGCATCATTTATTGAACAGGTTATTCTTTTACCAATGTATGTTGCTGTTTCCTTTGTTGAAAAGCAATTAACTGTAAATACATAGATTTATTTCTGGGCTCTCTATTCTGTTCCATTGGTTGAAGTGTCTGTTTTTATACCAGTATCATGTAGTTTTAGTTACTATAGGTTTGTAGCATATTTTGATGTCAGGTTGTGTGACATCAGGATGTTCTTTTTGCTCAGGATCGCCTGGATTATTTGTGATCATTTTGTCATTCCATACAGATTTTTGGATTTTTTTTTTATCTTTGAAGAATTTTAATGGGTATTCTGATAGAAATTGTGTTCTGCCTGTAGATTCCTTTCAGTAGTATGGTCATATTAACAGTATCAGTTCTTCCAATTCATGAACATAGAATGTCTTTTTATTTTATGTGTGTCCTGTTAAATTTATGTCATTAGTGTTTTATAGTATTTGTTGTAGAGATTTTTAAATCTCCTTGGTTAAATTCATTCCTTGGTATTTTTGTAGCTATTACAAATGGGATTTCTTTCTTTTATAAGCTAGTTCATTATTGGTGTGGGTATAAATATATATAATTAATAATAATTTAATAATATACTTTTAATTATATATCCATATGAAAGAAACTAGAGCTAATAAATATATCCCTATAAAAAGCATAAAGCAATGTTTTATTTCAGTACTTTGGCAAGAAAAGTATAAGATTAACATTGTATTTTTTTGTGTGTTGGAATGTATGAAAAATCCCATGGACTAGTGTATCATGTTAAACCAACAACAAACATATGTAGACAGCACAAACAGCTGTCTACATAAGAGGACTTCTATTAGTCACAAATAGAATAAAATATGTAGTAGACTAAAATAGTTTAAATGTATAAAATTGTGTATTCATAATTATAATGATACAATTTAAAAAGCCAAAAAAAACCTCATTGAACTCCCATAGAAATAAACAAGAAAATACCAGCCTTGCTCTAAAAATTTGCTTTGAACCTTTAGTGACTTTAATCAGTTTGAATATTAAAAAAATAAATATAATCTGTGAAACATATTCAGATTTGGCCAAAAACATCTCTGAAAATTATGTGTAATAAGAAGGAATAGCTTTAGTGCATATTAAAAACAATTGCTAATCTCTAATAACAAAAATATTGGTACTAAGTTATAAATATAAATTAGGTCAATGGAGTAGACTAGAGCAGTCATCCTCATAGACCTAAAATCCATTAGGAGATTTTGAATAACATAAAAGTGGCGTTTTCAATAGGCATGAGAAAGATAGCTTATTTGATGAATCATGTTTGGGAAAAAGAATATTATTTGGAAAACTATACTGTTTACCTGTATCTCACTTCTTACACTACTATAGGTTTCAGAAAGGTACAATATAAACATAATATTAAAAATAAAATAAAAACAAAAACAGAGGCCACAGTTTAGATACTCCAAGGCTATGTTTACAACCATCCATAGCCATGCAATCAAAACTAAAGTCATCCTGATATCCCCAAAATGCTTTTTTCCTCATCAGCATAATTCAAAAAAATTAAACCAATAAGCTATAGGTAAATAGGTTTAAACAGTTCTATTTGACTTTAAATAAATATATGGCCAACATAGATAGCAAAACCCCATCTCTACAAAAATACAAAAACATTAGCTGGGCATGGTGGTTCATGCTGGTAATTCCAGCTACTCAGGAGACTGAGGCAGGAGAATCACTTGAACCTGGGAGATGGAGGTTGCAGTGAGCTGAGCTCGTGCCACTGCACTCCAGCCTGGGAGACAGAGTGAGACTCTGTCAAAAGAAAAGAAAAGGAAAGGAAAGGAGAGGAGAGGAGAGGAGAGGAGAGGAGAGGAGAGCAGAGAAGACTGAAAATAATTGAGCTAAATTCTAAACTCAGGAAGTTAGAAAAAAAAAATAAAAACAAGCCAGATAATGTGTGTGGAAGTGAGGGATATAATTAAGGGAGAGTAAAAGCAAAATCAATTAAACTGAAATGTTACAAAAAGAATGGCCTATAATCTAACTAACTAAATAAAGTCATATCAGCTGCATAATTTAAAAAAATAAAACTCAAGTCAAAAAAGTGAGGTATGTCTCGAAGAAAAGACATACATATCTTTCTATCTATCTATCTATCTATCTATCTATCTATCTATCTATCTATCTATCTATCTATCTATCCATCCATCCATCCTGGCACAAGTAGAAGACCACATTAGGAAAGACAAATAAAACATAACTACAAATTTGTGTATTTAAAAGTTATAAAATAATTATATGTATGTATTAGTCTGTTCTCATGCTGCTAATAAAGACATACTGAGAGTGGGTAATTTATAAAGGAAAAAAATTTAATTGACTCACAGCCACATGGTTGGGGAGGCCTCAAAATCATGCTTGAAAGTGAATGAGGAGCAAAGTCATGTCTAACATGGTGGCAAGCAAGAGAGCTTGTGTAGGGGAACTCCCCTTCATAAAACCATCAGATCTCCTGAGATTTATTTACTATCACGAGAACAGTATGAGAAAATTCCACCCCCATGATTCTATTACCTCCCACCAGGTCTCTCCCATGGCACATGGGAATTATGAGAACTACAATTCAAAATGAGATTAGGGTGCGGACACAGCCAAACCATATCAATGTATACATTTATAATAATAAATTTTCAAATATGAAAAAAGTGAGGTTTTTGTCAGAGAAATACATAGGACTCAAAATGTGATCCAAAATAGGTTTATGCTTTCTTGTCTTTACTGAAAATATGTCTCATATGCTTGGAATGTAGGTACTTAAACACAGAAAAAGGTCATCAAGATTACTTACTGTGTAGCTGTCATAAAATACAATGTCACTATTTTCATGGCATGTAAATATACACCATACTTGAAAAATTTTGTTGAGAAAGGTTAAAATTATTTTTAATAGTTTAATGGCTAAATAGTATATAGAAAAGTTTCCAAGTTCAATATGTCCTTAAACCAAAGTATTGATATATTAGGACCCTTAGAATCAATACTATGTAATTAGAAAGCAACCACTTTACTTAATGTCATAATTACCTCCGCAGTTTAGATCCAATAATGATGTTAACTACAAGACATGATCATTTCAATATAAAAAATAGTAACAGTATTTTTTCTGCACTAGTACCTGATGACAGGTTTGTCTAAGATCTGTGGCAATGTGTGTAGTGCACAGAAAGCTAGAAGCAACTTTTCAACTTTAAATTGCAATGGAAATGTGTATGTAATGTATTTCCTCTTCTGGATGTCTAGAAAAATAAATAAAATGTATTTACTTGAATTCACAAAATCAACAAGACTGTCTAAAATCTGGAACTTAAACTTTCATTCTTTTGACTTGCATGTTAATGTATTCTTGATTTCCCAATTCTAAATGTGTTCTAACAAAAAATAAACAAAATGTCTGGTTTATTCTGTAGTAATAGGATATGCTGTTCAAGAGCAATGAAATATTAAGAAACATAAATTTGTAATCCAGTTTCACTGATTCAATCCTTCCACAAGAAAGAAATAACATTGTGTATGATTTTATTTGCAATATTACATTGTAGTTCAGCAACTTAGTAAAAACTCAGGCTTCCTGAACTTCCAGAAATTCAAATGTATTTAAGGAGCTTAAATGATGTATTTGTTTCTTTTTTATCATGTTGCTTTATTTTGTTCCAACCTTGTGTCTTATTTTAAGTCCAAAGGGAAAATACACAAATTATTTTTAAAGTTATAGGAAGAAAATAAATTTCTGACAAGTTTGAAGCTTTCTGTAATTCATTTAAGTTTACCACAAGAAATACATTTTATTTCCTCAAGAAAGCATTGAAATGACGTAAAGGAAAAAAATAACACATTAAAAACATGGTTGGCGAATTCCCATGTCATGATAAATGTTTATTTAAGGCATGATATAGTATAATAGATCAGTTAGCAGTTTAAAATTTTAGAAACATGTACTAAAGCCATGTTGGGGCTGCTATAAAGAAATTCCAGAGACTGGATGATTTGTAAAGAAAAGACGTTTACTTGGCCCATGATTTTCTAGTCTGTCTTAGCATGGCTCTACCATCTGCTTCTGGTAAGGGCCTTAGGAACCTTACAATTATGATGGAAGGTAAAGCAAGAGCAGGCACATTACGTGGTGAGAGCAGGAGTAAGAGAGCCAGAGACTGAGAGGAGCAAGCCAGGCTCTTTCAAACAGTTACTTCTCATGGGAACTCACTCATCACCAATGGTATAGCGCTAAGCCATTCATGAAGCATCTGCCTGCATGATCAAATCACCTTCCACCAAGTCCTACCTCCAACGTCTGATTTAGAGGGGACAATATCCAAACTAGGTCTTTGCATCCCTGCCCCCTCCTATCTCATGTTCTTTACACATTGCAAAATACAATCATCCCTTCTCAATATTTCCCAAAAGTCTAACTTGTTCCAGGATCAGCTCAATCAAATGTCCCAAGTACCAAGTCCAAAGTCCAAGATCTCATGTGGAGATGGGTTCCTTTTACCTATAAGTCTATGAAATCAAAACCAAGTATTTTACTTCCAAGAAACAATGGTGGTACATGCATTGGGTAAACATTTCTGTCTTAAAATAAAGAAATTGGCCAAAAGAAAGAGGCAATAGGCTCCATGCAAGTCTAAAACCTAATAGGGTAGGCATTATATCTTTTTTTTTTTTTTTTTTTTGAGATGGAGTCTCGCTTGTTGCCCAGGCTGGAGTGCAGTGGCACAATCTTGACTCACTGCCTCCCAGGTTCAAGTGATTCTCCTGTATCAGCCTCCTGAGTAGCTGGGATTACAGGCACACACCACCAGGCTTGGCTAATCTTTGTATTTTTAGTAGAGACAGTGTTTCACCATGTTGGTCAGGCTGCTCTCAAACTGCTGACCTCGTGATCTACCCATCTTGGCCTCCCAAGGTGCTGGGTTTACAGGCGTGAGCCACCATGCCTGGCCAGGCATTATATCTTAAAGCTCCAAAATAATTTTTGATTCCATGTCCTACATCCTGGTTTGAGGGGTGGACTCACAAAGCCTTGGACAGCCTTGTCCCTGTGACTTTTCAGGGTACAGACCTGTGGCTGCTTTCATGGGTTAGAGTTGAGCATCTGTGGCTTTTGTAGGCTCAGGATACAAGCTGCCTGTAGCTCTACAATTTTGTGGTCTAGAACATGGCAGCCTCCTTCCCACCGCTGCACTAGGCAGTACCCCAGTGGAGACTCTGTGTGAAGCCTCTAATCCCCTATTTCCCCTCTGCACAGCTCTGGGTAGTTTATCTGGGGCCTATCCACCCCTGCATTACTCTTCTGCCTGAAAACCCAGACTTTCTGATATATTATCTGAAATCTAAGGGGAAGGTGCCAAGCCCCCTTAGCTCTTGCATTCCTTGTGCCCACAGACTTAACACCACAAGAAAGTACCACCAAGGCTCTTCAGAGCTGTAGCCTAACCTGTTATGGGGGCCCCTTTGAGTCAAGGCTGAAGCTGGTGAAGCCTCCTGGGGTGGTACAGGGTAGCAGGGCCCTGGGTCTGGCCAGTTAAGCCATTTTCTCCCTCTAGGCCTCTGGGCCTGTGATGGAAGTGGCTACTTCATAGATTTCTGGAATACATTTGAGGCCTTTTCTTCCATTGTCTTGGCTATCAGTACCTGGCTGTCTTTTAGTCATGCAAATCCCTTTAGCAAATGATTGTTCTGCTGACTTGGATTCTTCTCCTGAAAATGGACTTTTCTTTTCTATCACATGGCTAAGCTGCAAATATCCCTACCATGAATATCATGCTTATTATGAACTGTTACGCTCTGCATCACTTTCAAATATACATTCCAATTTTAAGTATTTTCTTTGCTCCCACATCTGTGGTAAGTGGTTAGAAGCAGCCAGGCCACATCTTGAATGTTTAGTGGCTTAGAAATTACTTCTGCCAGATACTCTAAGTTATCACTCTTAAGTTCAATCTTCCACAGATTCCTAAGTCATGAACACAATGCAGCTAAGTTTTTGCTAAGACATAACAAGGGTGACCTTTGCTTCAGTTTCCAATAAATTTCTTATTTCAATCTGACACCTTGTTAGCCTGGACTTCACTGTCCATATCACTATAAATGTTTTTTTTTTTTTTTTTTTTTTTTTTTTTTTTTTTTTTTGGTGCTGTTGTTGTTGTTGTTGTTTTTGAGACAGAGTTTTCCTCTGTCACCCAGGCTGGCGTGCAGTGGCACAATCTCAGCTAACTACAACCTCCACTTCCCGGGTTCAAGTGATTCCTCCCCCACCACCTCAGCCTCCCAAGTAGCTGGGATTATAGGCACCCACCACCGTGCCCAGCTAATTTTTTTGTATTTTTTTTTTAACTCCTGGCCTCAAGTGATCCACCCACTGTGGTCCCCCAAAATGCTGGGATTACAAGTGTGAGACACTAGGCCCAACCCACTGTCAACATTTTGGTCACAACTATTTAGTCTCTGAGAAGGTCCAAACATTTTCTCACCTTTATGTCTTCTTCTGAGCCCTCTGGACTCTTCCCACCTCTGTCTGTTACCCAGTTCAAAAGCTGCTTCCCCACTTTAATGTATCTTTATAGCAATGCCTCACTCCTTAGTACCATATTTCTGGGTTTGACCATTTTTGCATTGCTATAAAAAATACCTGAGACTGCATAATTTATAAAGAGAAGAGTTTTAATTAGCTCATGGTTCAGCAGTCTGCACCAAAATGGCTCCAGCATCTGTTTCCATTGAGGGTCTCAGGAACCTTACAATCATGGTGGAAGGCAAAGTGGGAGCAGGCATGTCACATAGCAGGAATGGCAAGAGAGAGGGAGTTAGAAGACAGGGCCAGAGTCTTTTAAACAATCAGCTCTCATGTGTACTCATTCATCGCCAAGGGGATGGCACTAAGCCACTTGTCAGGGATCTGCCCTCAGGAGCCAATGACCTCCCACCAAGCCACACCTACCACATTGGGGATTACGTTACAACATGGGATTTGGAGGAGACAAGCATCCAAACTATATTGAAATACAATATTCAATAAAAGAAAAAGCTAACATGCTAGTTGATAATCTAAATAAATAGTTGTCACATATCTCAAAAGAGTAAACCCAAAGAGAGTAAGTGAAAAAACATTTTTATATCATGCTCTTATTATTAGCATTTTATTAACAAACTGAAAAGAGCTAACCAGTTAATAGTGAATATATAAACAGTAATTGAATCATTTGGTTTCTAACAGAAAACAATATGATCAAGGGATAAGAGAGTTAGAAATATTTCCTGAATAAATTTTAATATTCCTTCCTTATTAAGGTCTCCTCTTGGCCTTCTAACCCAAGTCATCATGAATAAAGAGGAAAATGAAGAAATAAACAATTTCATATTTGAAAAATCCACAGATTCTCCACCATCGACTTTCTGGAATCCCATCATAACTGGTTCTTTACAATGCCTTTTATTTCTGTTAATACTGGTCACTGTAAGAAGCCCTAGTTTTCCAGTCTCTGGACACCTCCCATACCCTAATCCAGTAAGATTATGCATGGCCCTTACTGTGTTTCTTTGTAATACCCTTCCCTAACTCTGAAAGCCTCATCTTTGTGCTTTTTTTTTTTTTTTT